>NW_010398520.1:14831-15583 GCF_000710305.1 Buceros rhinoceros silvestris
CCTGCTGAAAAATGAGAACCCCTATCAGAGTCTATGCTTTAGGTATCCCAAATCTGAGAATGCTTTCCTGCAAGAGTGCTTTGACTACTCCTGTAGTATCAGCTTTCCTGGTGGGAAAAGCTTTCTATCTGAAAGTTGATCCTCGGTTACCAGCAGGTGCTTAAATCTGCTCACAGGAGGCATGTCAACATAATCACTTTGCAGTCTGTGGAATGGGAAGTATGCTTATGGTTATCCTCCAACCTCCTGTTTGGGCTTTGCATCAGATAACTTCCAACGTGTGGGAGAAGAATCCTTTTTACTGCCATATGTATTCCGGGGACTGCCCACATTTTTTCAATCTGATTAACAATTGTTGTTATGCCTCCACGTATTTTATCATGAAACCACCTAGCCAAAGTCATTAAATATTTTCTTGTTAAAATGGGTTTTCCTCTCATAGCCCGAATTCCAGTTTCATCTTTCACAGTCTCCAAACTTTCCCATTAAGCCCGTTCTTGCTGAGTAAGCTCTGTGCATATTTGGGCTGGATTATTGATCTCTGGCCAGTCATCAGTGGAGGGAGTCATTATGGCAGTATATAGGTTGGTGGGCAGCAGCTTTAGTTGCTTTATCTGCCAATTCATTATTTCTCTCAATTTTGCTTGATCCTTTGGTATGAGCTGGACGATATACTACAGCAATTTCCCTTGGAAACGTATTAGCTTCCAACAGCATTTATTTCAGTTCCAATAGAAATGTTCTTTCCTGCT
>NW_010398520.1:16000-24198 GCF_000710305.1 Buceros rhinoceros silvestris
ATGCAGTTGATTCAGCCACTTGGACACTCACTAAGGCTTGCAGAGGTTCTGCTTCAAGTACCTCTAAGCTTCTCACCACTGCCTAGCCCATGTGTCAGCTCCCACTCTCGCAGTGTGAAGATCCATCAGTGAAAAGGGTTAGATCAGACTTCTCTAGAGGTTTATCTCTCAGATCATCCCATAGTCAGCTAGAGTGAAACACCACCCCAGCACAGTCACGATGCCGCTCACCATCAGAGAGAACAGGCAGTAAACTTGCTGGATTCAAAACAATATCCCTTTTTAAGGTAATATTACCCCATTTAAAATCATTAATTCATAGTGATGTGCTCTTTGTGGGACAATGCTTATGTAGCATGTTGCTTTGTCTTTGTCCTTCTTTATTATGAATCCTAAATATTTTACGTCCTGCTAAAACAACTGAAGCTTAGAAAGAAATGCACAGTGACCTGTTTCTGCTTAAGTGGTACATAGACCAGTAGTATCTTTCAAGCAATCTGCATATGTCCTACTTAACAAGTAAGAAATCATCTACACATTGTACAAGCATAGAACCTCCAGGTAATATAATATCTTTCAAGTCATGTTTAAGCAAACAGGAGACTATCATGAACCTTTGGGGCAAGCAGGACCACATCAGTTGTTGGCCTTTCCATGTAAATGCAAAGAGATGCTGGCTGTCTTCTGCTATAGGAATACTAAACAATGCAGCTGTCAAATCGCTAAAGTATTTTGCCCAAGCTGGAAATTGTAATAATATTGTTGATGGGTCCAAAACCACCAGTTAAGGTATAATCACAAGGAATATTAGGAACTGCATTATCATAAAACTCCCTTTTCAGATATGGTCAGTTTGTTTCTGAGTATTTTTTTCTGCTTCTCTGGGAATTTGATCCTGCTTGATTGCTACAGGCTTTCCTCCTTTTGTTTTTATGGAGACCAGTCACACTGATTGCAATAAACTCACATCCATTCCAGAGGAACTCCTCAGTTTTGAAGGTACTTTAACAAGTTCAGGTGAAACCGCAGGAATTTTGAGCTTGTTTTCAGCAGTGAGACAGAAGCCTGTTATTTTAAGTCCTACCCTACCTGGGGACAGGCATATCTGGGCATTTAGGGGTTGTAATAGGTCTCATCCCAACAAACACATAGATGCTGCTTCTGTGATCACAAATCCTCCACACATCCCTGGCCACCTATCCATAGCAATGCTGGCTGGATAAGCAATTGTTCCCTTTTTTTTCCATGAGTCCTTGAACCAACACTTTATCAGTGGAGAGTTGCCTCTTAGGCTTGAAATTCAGAAGTGGTATAGTGGCTCCTGTATCCACGGTGAATCATGTATCCTTGTCTTCTATTTTTCCCACAGTTTGACCCTTATGATTCAGTTTAGTACTCCAAAACCCATATATACCCTGAGACTCGTCTGTGTCTCCCTCCTCTTGTCATTCCTGTTCATGATATTAATTGGCTTTCTCCCAAATCCAGGTTCCCGGGGCCCTCTTGGCCTCACAGGATGTTCCCATTTCCAATGACCCCATTCCCAACAATAAGCACAAGTCACATTCCCTTTGATTCCATCTACCTCCTCTGGCTCTTCCCTGGCCTCTTCCTCTGCTTTCTCCAAACCCTTACCTCATCACAGCCACAAACACACTTATCTCCTTCTTTGTCTGGCATCTCTTTTCTTTATCCATTTCCTCATCTCGACCATTGTAATCAAAAGTAACCAGACACACGACCTAGTCAATTGGTAGACCTTCCCTGGCCAGTCATGGACATGTTTAGAAAAATATTTTTTAATACCCAGAGCTGCTTCATCCACCAAACAAGGGACCATTAGAGCTTCATTAGCTTCTGCTTCTGATTCAATTCCTCCTCCAAATATTTGCAACTTGTTTAAATAATCTAGAAGAAAATCTGAGGGATGTTCCTCAGGCTTCTGTTGACATTCCCTTATTCTAGACCAACATGCAGGTTTTTGTCCTGCCAAACATATATCCTTCTCAAAGCCTTGTCTGGCTAATTGTAATTGTCTGTAGTCTACATCTACATTATGATTCAGCCCAGGATCCACACACAGCTGGCCGGGCTGGCTGGGTAACTGCGGCTCCCCATTTTTCTGCCCAGTGATAGTTTGCATCAAGAATTGTGTACTTTTCATCTGGGGTGAATAGGACTTCAAGAACCAGCTGCATATCTCCCCAGGTAGGGTTGTATGTCCATAGCATTCCCTTCATGACTTGTCACACTTTCTCTGCGTTCTCTCTAAGTCTGAGAGTCTGTTGACTCCAAGCAATCAAATCTTAGGGCCACCAACATTGGCAGACCCTTGTACTGGCTACCTGGGATGCCTCACATGGACCAGACATAGCTGTCCCCAGAACTGACACCACCTATGAGGAGGTCTGGAAAAAAGGAGGGGGGTGGATAGGGAAGCCAAAGTAGAGAGCGGAGCATAGTGGGGAACAGATTCCACAAACATTTTAGCAGATGATATACGCATGGTATTTGTAAAGGAACTTTTACCACTTTTCCTAGTCTTTTCTTTTTGCCTAGTGAATGCCCAATTAGCCCATACATACCAATAATCCATTTGTTCAGGGAACCTGTCCTCCAAATGTTGATGCAGGAAGATTAATTCCTGTTGGTCAAAGGTTCCCTGTGGTGGCCACCTTTCTACTGGAGTGTCCTCTTGCATAAGGACTGGCCAATCTTCTTGGCATAATGTTACTAATCTATCTCTTTTTCCCTATTCCTTCGGTACCATCAATATTATCCCAGTTTCACAGCACTTTGGCTAAGGACATCCCCTTTTCTATGCCAAAAGTATTTCCCATTCTAAAATTTTGTGTCTTACGCTGATGAGGCCATGCGATTCTGCTTTAATGCTCCATTTTAACAGAATTTAAAAATTTTGAAGCAGGAACTTGAGATTTACTGGTTTCAGTGCCTCCCACGGCCAAAGATCCCAGCTGAACTCACCATCGGTGCCAAAATTTGGAGAAGTTCCAGCAGTGGTCACCTAGTGCAACATCTTGGTCGCCAAACTGTTATGGCTTTCTGAATGCTGGCCACCATAACAAGGTCTGACCCTAGGATCGTGCTGATTACATTGAAGTCTGAGTGAAGGCTTTCAACTCCTCTTTTATCAGTTCTCAGGTTACAGCACGAGCTGGCTGCCTCCAGAGAGGGGGTCCTACCCCAGGTCACACCCCTCCATTATACCTGTACCACCCAGCACTTGATCTCCAAGCTCAGTCACAATTCTGGGCAGTGGTCTCTTGATTTCTTATTGATTTTCACTGTCAGTGGGCTGGCCTCCTTCTGAAGTCACCTCATTCTCTTGGAATTGTTTCTTCGGTCCTTTGTCTTCTTCAATTTGCTCACATCTGCCAGATTCCCCTAGTTCTGTGTTAGCAGCATTAGGTTTATCGAGAAGTTTAGTCCCAGTCAGCTCTTGCTGCCTAGGGCTCCAACTACTTTAGCTGTTATTACTAAGCTACTAATGCTAAATGAGACTATTCAGAGAGAAGAACAGTTAATCAAATTTCTCCTATAACACAGGAATATACATAACCCTTTTGGATTCTGTACCAGTATTGCTGACAACAGTGCTGTGTGGTGCAAAGCATAAGGTGCAGTCATTTCAGACTGTTTCCTAAAGCATTACTTCTAAGCTGGCTCAAGTCAGGTAATTTCCATTCTCTCAGTTCTGAGATGAACTCACAGTGTTGTTTTCTTGGCAAGTCAAAAAATTTGTGAGAATTAAATTTGCTGAAATATTTATATCTTTCTTCTTTTCCTAGGTTCTCAAAATCTCCTAAGTTCCATCTGGGGAAAAAGAGTTTATTCTTGCACATATATACATGTATAAACATGATTAGAAAGTATGTCCCTTTCATCACAGATGATTTCAAAAGTCTGTTTTCTAGTACATCATTCAATTGTATATACGTATACCTGCATTTATATAAGAACAAAGCACTGTCATTCACTCCTCCCCAGGAGTTGTTTGACTTGTTTGTTAAAGATGTATACATTTACTTAATTAAAAAATGTTGTCATTGCACAGCTTTTTCTTTTGTACAAAAGAAACCAGAAAATCTCAATGTTCAATTTCAACTAAACTCCGCAAAAAAAGCGCACCTTTCTTTAAGCCTTGAAACAGGAAACCTGATTCTGACTTATCTTTCTTCCTCCTATTTCCATTCCAAGGACAACAAAAATGACATTGATTCATTGAGGGGGGAAAAAAGAAAAAAAAGGAAAAAGAAAAGAAGGGAAGCAAGACCTGATATTTTGGAGTGTAAAAACCAGGACAGCTTTATCAAATTAAAATTCCATGTCGTTTTCTCCCATTTGAAATATGATCAATGACAGCACAAAAATAAACATTGAGGGACATTTATCAGGAACTGTTTTATTAGAAAAGGGCACCATCATTTATCGCAGCACTTTTCTGTACACGGAAGTCGGGGTGTTACCGATAGCCAGGGGCAGCTTTCTGCTTGCAGTGATGAAAATGTTTGTATTTTCCATTACACTTCATTATGCTGCAGTGTCTTATTAAAGAAACCCGAAAGAGCAAACCAAAAACTTACACTGGGAAACTGCCTCTTGTAAGGCATCCCTCTGACTGAGAAAGGTTTATTTACGGTCAGTGGAAGCTGTCTTTGTTATTCCCGCATTTTAATTAAACTGTTCCTCATTTACAGAGGATGAAACAGAATTCAGCCCACAATGAATTACAGCCTCCCAGAGCTGGGTTACCATGCATGAACAAACAGCTCTGAGATGCCAAGTTCCACTGCTGGGCAAACAATGCCATAAATAAACGTTCCTGCTCTTCAGCATACTTATATTTATGACTATTTTATATGCTCTGAAGCACAAGTCAGGCTCCAAATATGCTTCCCCAACAGAGGACTAATGCACAGGTACACACAGGGCTGGTAAATATGCCTTGCTCTGCCAAACAACCAAAGCAGAGGAGTTAGGGAGGAGGGAATGCAAGAAAAAAAAATACCGGTGACCTTGTAATTGGTAGAACTACATGTTCTCTCTCTCTCAGCTTTGTTTTTAAGCTATCAGCATAACTTTTCAGATGAGTTAATGTGAAAAGTAAACACTCATTTAGAAAAATCGATTGAATACCTTGCTGGAGAATGGGACAGGATGACAACTGCTTTAGAGTGACAGCTTGACAAGTGGTGCTTGCCAGCTCCCCACAGCTTTCATTAGTTACTGATGCAATAGTATTAATACAGCCAAAACTGCCAGGTGTAGACCAGGCTCCTCTGTGCTGGCTGGTTACAAGCACTGGGCGAAAGATTGTCCAAGCCCCTTAAGCCTGAGCCCATCCGGGTATCAGATCGTTTGTCATTTTAAAACCCTGGGGGTTCAGACAGGCATTAAAAGATTAGGGTTAGGGTTAGGGAAAGGGGAAGGGTGAGGAGGGACTTTTCTGGGACAGTCAGGTTTCTTTCATCTCAATGGCATGTTCCGTTGGCCACAGCAGTAGTACAAGCAGGAAAGTTTCCTGGAGTCTTGCTGATTTCTGCACATGAAACAGCTGCAGCACCACCCAGAGATGCTCTGACAGGTACAGACACCCTGACGAGATGCTTGCAGAAAGACTGGGACCTGCACAAACACCTAATAAGGATCAGGGTGACACCTCAGGGTTATTTGGTGCCTCAGAGTTAGAGCTGTGTTAGCTGACCTCTTGTCTGTGCTGACATCCAACTAATTTAAATGACCACAGCTCACACTCGACTGGGGTATAAAAGGAGCCCTGCTGGGGAACTGAATGGAGTCGGTCCTCTTTGGAGCAGCAGGTTTTGCACTTGGGGACTCTCCTCTCAGAAACATCTGAGGATACTTCCTGGGACTGAGTGAGCCCTCACCCCTGCTTTGGTGAGGGACTCCTTTGTTTGGGTACCCTTGAGTGGGAGATTTTCCCTTCTATGAGTGAGTGTGTGGTTCATCTTCCTTAAAGAATATTCCTTAGTGTTCAGGAATCTGTTGCGTAGTAATATATTCCCGACTGACATCTGAACTTGTAATTAATTTTGGTCTGTCGAAGTGCTAGGCAACTTTGAGTGCAATAGCTCCACAGTTTTGGGGTAGCTGTTGCTGTCTGTTTTGTGGCTGCCTCCGTGACAAGCACATCAGGCAGGAGTCCTCATTTTCAGCACTGCTGCTGCGCAACACTCATTACCTCAAAGATGCATTTAGCTGCTCTGTCCCTGAACACACCAGCCGAGCTGTGCTGTCTGGTGGCTTTTGCAGCCATACTAAAAGCATCACGTGGCATTAAAGATGTTTCAGGCTGCACGTAGTGGCTTTGATATGCTTTTAGGTTCCCATCCAGATGTCAGTGCTCTGTCCAGGAGTTTTAATTAGCAAGAGACCCTCCTGTTCTGCATATGCTAGGCAGAGCTCAAGGTCAGCTTGTCTGGTCAGGCCAAAGGTGTGCCTAGGCCAGTACAGTGCTCCTGCAGGAGGGAGCTGGCCCATATGTGAGTGTACTGACATTCTGCAAACTTTGGAGAAGGACTTTGCTCTTAACGATATGTAATCCTTAAGCTTTTTTGTGTCTTCTGAAGCCATACAGATGCGACATCAGATAAAATACTCTATTGTTTCCATTGGCTTGGAAAAAATTTCAAGACTCTGGTGTCTTTCTTAAACTCTGTGAAATTCAGGCTAACCAGAATTGATGGGTTTGGGGGGGTTATTTGGGTGGGGTGTTTTTTTTTGCCTTCCTCTGTGTTGTGTCTTTCCAGATGAAAATATCTAAAGGACCCTTACAAAATTCTCTGCTACAGCCGCAACTACCAACACCAAAGATGCCTTTTTTCCTTCACTCTCTTCTGGTCACATGTAGTTTTGGCATCTTGTATTGAAGATCTTGGGTTTGCTGCAAATATGAGAGTAAGGGTTTTGCGATCTTTGATGAGCAGAGTCCATCTTGTTCTTGCAGACCTGTCTGAATAGAGGCTTACAAAAGCTGTGATTAAGTAGCGGCTTCTTAATTAGAGAGGAGTCTCCATTTAGTCAGCTGTTCTATCACCCAATGTTATCTCCCCTGCTCCTGGAAGGGGAATTGGGAAGTGGAATGGAGTTCCATGGGATGAAATGGAAACAGATTTAATCAAAGTAATAATAAAACCCCTAATATTAATACTATTATAAAGTACACAAATCTGTACTGAGCCCACATAGTGGTCACAAGCTGCACACTCCCAGCAGTGAACGATGCATGTCAAGCACTGCGAGCACCACAGCTCCAGAAAGCATGACAGTCACAGCAAACGGGAGTCAGCCTCAGGAGCAGAACAATGGGTGAGACCCTCCAGAGATGGTGACCACTGAGGAGAAGGGACTGTCCCCAGCAAACTTCCCAATTTATAGGGTGTGTGACATTTATACTTCTGTTGGCCAGCTCAGGTCAGCTGCCCTGGCTTTCGCTCCTCCTGGTTTCAGCACCCGGCTAACTCAAAACTGCTCAAGACCTTGATCACTATGGAGACCCACATACCATGTGGCCACAAGCGAAAACAAAGTGTCCTATCAATTTAGTTCTCACTGAATCAGGCTTCTCAAAAATGCAGCTTTCCTGAGTAGAAAATCAATTCTGTGATTCTTTCCCAGCGAAACCAGAACAGAAGGCAAGCACAATATTAAGGCACTTCATGATGGATTTACGTCTGGAATAACAACTGTGTTTTAATGCATCTTTGTTTTCTCTCCAGAGGGAAATATCCAAGTGTTTTGAAGCACTTAGGAAGACATCAAGGGAATTTTGAACACCTTCTGAGTTTAATTCCATTGCACAGTTCCCAGAGGGCAAAACTGCAGCACTCTCTTTTTCCCAGGAAACAGGAAAAGAGAGGGGCAGAATAACTTACCCGTGTTCATCTTTCCCTCGTGTTTAATGACTCGATGATCGCAAGCTGTGGATGCAATAGAGCTAGTGCATCTTCCTTCTCGGGTATATCTCTACCCAGCTAAAGTTACTAGCAATTAGCCAACTAATTACTGTCCAGAACGTCTTCATCACAACAGCGGCTGCTCCGAGTGGGACGTTCCGGTAGTGAGGCAGAACAGACGCTAGATGGCACAGACGCACTTGCAAAGCTGGACGAAGGCTGGGCTGGGCTAAGGCTGGGCTAAGGCTGGGCTGGG
Source organism: Buceros rhinoceros silvestris (assembly GCF_000710305.1). Taxonomy (NCBI): domain Eukaryota; kingdom Metazoa; phylum Chordata; class Aves; order Bucerotiformes; family Bucerotidae; genus Buceros; species Buceros rhinoceros. Next base: position 24,194 of record NW_010398520.1, read on the forward strand.
GCTGG
>NW_010398521.1:0-35605 GCF_000710305.1 Buceros rhinoceros silvestris
GCATACCATTGTCCTCTCTTGTCAGTAATTTATAGTTTTACTCTTCATTGATCCACAAATTTGTATTGAAAGAGGAAATGTTATCAGGTAAGCAAGTTATATCATAATCCTTTTTTCCCAGAATAATTTTTGCATATAGTCTGTATATCACTTTGATGAGAAAATTAAAAGGTTACCAAAATGACCAATGGATTTATTGGGAAAATACTCAAGCCATTTTCTACTACCAGTTCTGTTGATGTTCAAGCGCTCCTATGGTAAAGAGACTACAATGTATGACAAATAGTATGGTAATGAAATGGCATACTTTTCTGTTACACTGAAATTTCAATAAAGGTGGAATTTTGCCTCAAAAAGAGGGCAGTGATCTTCTCACAAACACTGTCCTTTGTCCTGAGGCACACAAAATCCCCAAATCCCTAAAATATTTTATCTAAAGATAAGATAATTTTGCACCAGTTCAGGCATGAAAAAGAAAAGTATATCAGATGCAGCTGGAAAAGTCCTGTTGCTCAGGGAGAAGGTAAATTAAAGGTTTCTATCTTATCTGTATTTCAATTACAATTTTATTTTTGGTCCCTGGCAGTGCAGACAGTTGAAGTCTTGGGAAGTGGAAACACTCGCAGGTGTATGAAAAAGGAATCTTTAATGGTGGAGATGTATGTATTTGATCTATGTTGCTTTTCATGTGGGGTATACATGACATTTAAATAAAAATGTGGACTCTTATGGAGGGGCCCATCTGTTTGAGTTCACTTGAAGATTCCCTTTTTTTCTTTCTCTCTCTCTCTCTTTTTCTTATTTTTTTTCCCCTCAGCAATAATGACCTAGTTACGAGTCTGCAGCTCTGCTTGGCTCATTCTAGAGGTCGGTTCTAATGAAACCAGTTGTGCAAGGACCAAAATGGTTAATCATAAATGGGCGGATCTGACTTCCATTGGTGTCCACGGTGTGTATTTGTATCCAGTTTTCTGTGAACTGGATGACAATCCTTAGGTAAATACCTCTTAACTCTTGGGCACATGGATCTGTGGACAAATAGCAGAGAAGACTTCCACCTCCTCTGCTGGGCTGTTCAGTGACAATGCAAGTCTAGTTCTTGCTGAAGGTGTTGCCATTTCATCAGGTGCCCTTGTAGCTGGCACTGTGTTTTTGCTAACTGCCTTACCAAAGACATCTAAGACTCAGCAGCTTCTCAATTCAGGTATAATATGAATCTCCCTCCATTGGTACCAGTGCAAAAATGGTCAGTTGACACAATCACTGCTGCTATGTGTTAACAGCTAAAGTTTGTCTTCAGTGACAAGTGATTTATTCCTGTAAATAGAGAACATCACAGGCATAGTCTGGATCTGATTGATCAATATATTCTGATGGCTTAGTGGGTGTCAGCCATAAACCTGGTTTCATAGGTCAGGATATGGAAGTGAATCCTGTTCTTCAAAATTATTCTGACCCAAAGGGAGGATGACAAACCATACTTCGACTATATTTCTATCATGAACACCACAGACAGGCAGTTTTCACAGCTTTATTATCATCACGAGACTCTGGGAGACTGGGATAGACTGGTGGTGGAGGAAGATCTGTCCCCTATGAGCTAACCCTACACAAGTGCTGGAGTTTAGTTCCCTCAGCTGAAGAAGAGTTCAAAAGCCCAAAATGCCACGGCCTTGGAAAAGTGGGGAAGTCCTTCATATAAGTACAAACAAAAGAGAGGTGAATGAAATGGAGCTTCACCTTTACGGATCCAGGAAGGTTAAGACAAACTGTCAAAATGCCTTAGCAGATTTGGGTTCAATATGAATCTGAACTGAGATGAGATAGCTATCTATCTGGAGCTTTACTACAGTCAGTTCTGGTCTTTTCTTTTTTTCCCAGATAAGAAATGCTCTGAAAATGATCCTGCTGACTGAGCTTTTAGTACCTTCTGATTTTAGCTGCACCAATGCTATTTTAAAGTAGAGGGTTAACATCACTATAAAACTAGTGAAAGAAAGAGACTAAAGAAGGTGAGAGAAAGAGGCTAGAGAAATGCGGAAAATTATAAAAGTGAAAGAATGTCAAAACCCAAAATCTATTCAAGTCTCGTGATTATTCACTTGCTTTAAAAAGTTAGGCGTGAACAGATCCAGACCTTCTAAAATAGGATGATTTAGTGAGTAAATTTCTTAAAGCCTGAGTACATAGACACGCACATACATTTATACTGTCTACATATACAAATATAGAACATTCGTATATTTGTGTCTGTTTGTATCAATGCAGAGTCCACACATAAGCAAGGTTTATTTGCTATCTTCTTGTTTGGGGAAGGAAAGCAGAAAAGAATTCTCTGTCTTCTACCGTTATTTTTGGCAATATTTTCTATTTTCTATCTCAGATTTACACACAAATATTTGCAAAAGTATTTTCCAATCAACATGAGATTTGAACAATTCCATGACTCGTTTCATCCTGTATTTCCTTATCTTCAGAAAATGTGTATTTCCTCATTGGTATCACAGAAACACATCAGGGCTTTCATGTAACACGGTTAAAATTCACAATGCAGTCTCAGAAAGTGTACCAGGCAAACATTTTAGGGTCTGGTGGTGTCCTATGGAGAAAGACCTGCAGAAATCACCAGGATAGAATGATGAATGCATCCTGGATTATACTGCAGTTGAAAAGTAGCAGAAAGATATCTAATAGATCTTCTACTGTTTAGTGAACAGGACTCACATTAGGTAATGGCAGCAGAACGCATTAAAGACAATTGTATATGATGTAGTATTCGGTCAGATTCATTCACAGTGTATAGTCATTTCCAAATGGCATTTTGCTGTTCTTCGTTCTGTAGCAATGTCTAATATTTCTAAACATTTTTAGGCTCTGTGACACCTTAATGGTATACAATAACAGTATGCTTCCCCCCTAGAAAAATGGATCTTCTCATTTTTCTAAACATTGTGCCTTTACCTTTAACCATTTCCATTTAAATGCAAATTTCAATCATGTCCACCTCTCTGTATTCCAACAGAAACACAGGGAAAAGACTATACCTTAAATCCTCATTTCTCCATAAAGGGAGCTGTTTCCTTCAGGTATGTCATTCCATGTTATCTATCTTCCTTCTCATTTTACACGTCATCATTGTGGCGAGTTTGCCTTTCAGAATTCACAAACAAAAAACAGTTTTCTTTTTGGCTGAAAACTCTGCTGTTTTTATGCACTAAAAGAAAACGGACGTTTGCAGTTATCTTTGTTTGTTGTTAAATTTGTCTGACGTAACTGACTGACATGGAAATTTCCCATTCACAAGTTTTTTAATTATTACCAGCATTTACAACTGCTTATATTCTTGAGAGTTTATAATTTCCTAAAGAACTGAGGAAAAATTAAGTGAATTTGTATTATAGACATGGAATAATCTCATAATTATTGTTCCAGTTTAAAGGAAATTATTGAATTCCAGAGTTAAGGATAAAACATGATGCTATGAAACATATGTGATACTGATGTCGGCTTCCTGAATGTCCCTCTGTTCTTTGTATGAAGCTTAGCAACATATTTGAGTGACTCATTAAGATGTCTCTGTTTAGTGAGTCTTTGGAGAGAAAGTTACATTTGAATGTGGCGTGTAAAAAACACTCAGAAAAACAGCCGACCAAAACAAAACACCTTCCTCTCCCCTCACCCCTTACAACAAAAAAAAAAAAAAAAAAAAAAAAAAAAAAAAAAAAAAAAGAAAAAAAAATATCCCATGCACTTTGTCTGTTGTTAGTCCCTCCTGATTTACTTTTGACAAGAGAGGGCACTGTGATAACATTCTAAAGTCTGGACATATTTGTATACATTTGCCTCTGCGACAGAGAGGAAGCCAGGGATTAACCCCTGAACCAATTACTTTACAATACAGCAACTACTTCAACACGAGGTGGGGGTGGGGGTGTGTGTGTGTGCAGAGACAATTTAACTAATTAGTGCAAGTCACAATGTACTTTATGGGAATTACTCAGCTGAAAGAAAAATTGTTGAGTGGGCTCATAGGCAAGAGGATGTCTGCTGTGGAGTGTATGTATTAATTCTCACTGTGAGTCAGATTTACTGGCTGAGAAATGTAGCTGAAGGTACTCAATGGCTGCAGTCCTTCAAGAGAATTATATGTGTTGGAAACGCTGCACAGGTATATTGTTTCAGAAGAAGTTTATTTTTAACTCTTTATTAAATGCAGCCATGTGCATTTCTAACTTTCCAGAATATTTTTGGATCAGGAGGTATCAGGGGAGATCTAAGCCTACTTTATGCAGGTCAAAAATATCTTGTGCCTGTCATTTTAAAATTAAGGGTTAAATGGTGCAGCCGTGAAATACAACTTGCCTTGCAAATAACTTGCTTTCCATATTAACTGGGATGAAAGTGATTTTGTGAACAATTTTTAATGTAGCTAATAAGTTAGCGGCACTTCAGTTCTGAAGTGGCCGGGATTGGAGGAAGGAGGCAATTTAAGACTTCGAGCACCTGCACTTTGAAAATCATTTTCTTTTTAAGTGCCACAAGTTAGGTACCTGGAATTGCTTGTTATTTTCAGAAAATCTTACCTGTGTGTGGATTATGAATGTAAAACTGTATTGTTCATAGGGGCAGCACAATTTTCTTCTGCCTTGCTGCCATATGTCTAGTACATTCTTGGTGAGATATTGTTGATGATAAGAGTAAAAGTCATCTGAAGGAAAGCAAAAATTACAGGATGTTATTGGCATTTTAAATTTCAATAAATGTCTCATGGACACTTAATTTTTTTTTTCCAAACTGCAACAACTACTGCAAGTATTCAGACCCATAGGGGTTTTCAAAAATATTGACGTTTTGAACTATATGTGAAATATGTGCCTCATCTAAAAAATATATTAATATTTCATTGCGCTTTCAGAGAGTAGAGGACAGATTCTTACCATGAGCAAAGATGATAGATTTGGTATTAATTTGCTCTGCAGGCCTTTGAGCCTTTGATTTTAGTTGTTCTGGATTGACACCACTAACTTGCAAGTGATGATTACACTCTGTTAAATAAATTTTATCTATACTTGTTGCTTTTAATACTGGGTTGGGGAAAATTCCTTGTGGCGGGTTGGGGAGTTCTGCGACTACATTGGTTTTCTTATTTGTTCATGCAACGTCCATATCAGCAGTCTTCAAAATAGGGGAAGAGTTCCTTTCCTTTTCACAACAAAATACCTAAGTTATTTCCATTAAATGTTAGCTCTTTCTCCAGAGGGGGAATCCTCCTCCTCCTATAGGAAAGTTGGGGGAAAATGAAAAAAAGAAATACTCTGAAAGCTTCAACTTTCTTAAAGGAACCAACAGGACTCCATTTTTTCCGTACTTTATAATTATGTATGTTTCTAATTCATGCAGGCTGGAGCAGATGACTACATGATACTACTTGATTAGCAGAGACTACTATCTCCCACAGAAATGAGAAAACCTCAGCTGAGTTTATTTCTCCCTTGTATTTTGTTCTTCAGCTTTTGATCTTGAAGGATATATTAGCTAATGAGGAGTTCCCTGCTCTCCATCTTGATCCAGAAACAGACAGATAAAATTAACAGACATTGCTTGAAGATTAGCTGTCATTAAGTCTAACTTTGACACATGTGGCTAGTTGAAGGAATATCAGGTACAACAGGAAATGAAGAATAATTGGTAATGCTTAGAAAAGACTTATTTCACCTTAAATCCAATACAAATGTAATAGTGCTTAGATAAACTTAGGGGAGTTAGGATCATACAGACTTTTCACACACCGATTACTGTTAAAAAGCGTGTATCCCAGATGGTAATTGTTTGACAAATGGGGTTTTTTAAGTGACAACTGATAGACCTTGCTGTTAACAAAATTGTAATCCTTTTCTTTAGCCTGCTGCAAAAACTTGTTTCTTGGATGCTTTTTGTTTATTTTTGCATATTGGCTTCCCTTGACTAACTTGAAAGGTAGGCAACTGCAGATACAGATCTGTGTATTTTAATAGTCTGTGTTTCCACATGGGCCACTGTGAAAACAGGATGGAGTCATGGAGAGCCAAATTATTGCAAAACTGAAGCAGAAAAGGAAAGGGAGTCTAGATCCAGACTCTGCTTATGTCTCATCTGTGCTTTTATCTCTCCAACAGTCATTACACAGGTGTGCACGACAGCTGAACACATTTTACCAAAGTGCAAGGCACACACATTGGCTTCAAGGACCTTGTGAGGATTACACAAAAAAACAGGGTTATAACATCACTGTAAAATCCACAGATGTATCATTCAACCTGGAACTTGGCCTGACATTTGCTGTTTGCACAACTTTCAGAAAACTGTATTTAAATTAATAAAACACAATCTAAGACCTGATTCTAATCAAGTGAAAACCTCAGAAAATATTTGGGCACCTAATTTGAAACATAGTGCAGAAAACTCATCAGTTTTAATTGCTGGCTTTTATGAAATAAGACCATTTTCTTCAGGGAAATACATGGGGATTCATTCTCTTTACACGTTCCTACTATAGTATGACAACGATGCAAGCAGCAGTGTGTGTGTGTGTGTCTAGGTGTGAGTGGGGGGTGTGGTTAATACATTTAAGCAAGCAGTCCCTCTATTATGTATTTGAACTGAGAGCATGTACAGAGTTCCAGCACCAAAAAAAAAAAAAAAAAAAAAAAAAAAAAGAAAAAAAAACTGACCAAAACCCCTGAAGAGTAAACCTTGCAAGCCCTAGGCTTTACTTTCACCTGCATTGTGGTATGTGGTTAACTGGCAGGGTGAATTTTGTCATGAATAATGTTTAAAAGGCACTGGCTTTCTTCCGCAAACAATAAATAACTTTTCTGATCCACATGTAAGAAGGCAAGTATGTAAACTAGTCACTTAGAAGCTAATCATCTTTGTATGCTTATTTTTCTGCTTCCTATTTTTTAACTGTCATGGTCTAAAAATGAGTCAGTAATTACCTATGAACAAGCTATAATGTTGATGAGCTTTGGTTTGCTGCTTGCTCTAATGGGTAAAAGAAGTCAAACCTATCACCTGGGTGAAAGGTCAGCTGGTTCAGTGGCCATCCAAATTGTCACAGCCAGTGGGGCTCTGTGGGTTTATTCCAATGGAGATATTGCACCACAATGATCCACAGCACAATGTGTCTGTCATATACAAAAGGCTATCACAACTTCTTATGATGTCTCATACATCTTAGAACAGAATCTGACCTCTCAAAATTAACCTGTTTTCAGATCATAAATTGTGCCAACCATTCATATGCATGGGGGAATCATTTCTGAAAATTAAATCCTGAAGCATGATCCATCTGTTTTCACTGTCAGGCTCAGCCCCAGGAAATCCTAAAGCAGTTGTTGTTGCTGATGCTTTTTAATAGGGTAGGACAGTAATGCACAGCCCTCCAGATGTGTCCTTATCTTCTTTCAAGATTCACACACTTGACCTCAGGTTGACGTTGAAAACCCATCTGAAGCCCATCAGAATTACAATGCCCTTCATAAAGAGGAGAAAAAACTTCTAAAGCTGAAGTTCAGTAACCAGTGGATGACTCCAGCATAACCTTTAGTAACCTGGTGAGTGTTGACGGGAAAAGGAGGGAGTTTTTTTGACTTCTAATGTAGCACAGTACTTGCTCTTGTCTCTTGAAGTCTAGTCATTGAGTGTTGAATCATGTGACAAAGAGGCCTGCGTTGCATTATATCAGAAATACAAAGATCGTTTTCTTTCCCCAGAAAGATTGGTAATTATTAACTCAATAAAAAAGTAGGACTTTTTTCCATCACCTATGGGCAGGAATGAGCAGCACATAATCCACTGTCAGAGCGTTTATAATTTTAACTAGTGTGTGTGCTTCTCAGATAAGTGAAGAAAGGTAGTGAAACCGTGGATTGATACAACACAGACCATGAGCCTCCAGACTGACTGTAAGTGCTGATAATACAGATCCAATGTTGTTCAGTCTAAGTCATTTCAATCAACCATATTTAATGAGGTCTGGGTGTACACTGCCCTGAGCAGAAGACTAATATATCATGAGGCACTGAACTAGTCTCATGTCCCACTCAAATCGCCCAAAGCATGTGAAGTTGGCTCCAGGTGACAAGTTGGCACTATGATTCCTTTTCTACCTCTTAGAAGTAGCAGGTGCTGTGCTGAGTGGCAACCAGCTTCACCTTTTGAAAACCAGAAGGTTTGATTTCTTACTGGCTGAAGTGTACCTCTAGAGATAGTACTGTAAACCACAAAAAATCCCTTTATTTTTAGTGGAAACGTGCACGGAGCAAATAAAAGAGGAAATATTTCATATTTGAATATTTCTGATGACTGCAACTTTAAGAAAGTTGACACGAAAGGCTGCCTTCATCATTAGAGAACTGCATGATACAAGCTGCCCTGCCTTAATCACAGCTGTCATGAGAAAAGGAAATAGATTTTTAGGGTCCAGATAGGATTTCTACTTAGAAATGTCAGGAGTGATTGATGCAAGACACAAGTAAAAATCTACTTACTAAACGTGTGTTGTCTACACTTTTGAATGCTGCCCCCTCACCCCCCCACCCGATATGGTGTTGTCATGATTTTAACAAGTCACAGGAAGAGTTAAGCTGTGCTTTCTGAATAAATTAGTACAGTCACAAAATGACACTTCTCTGACCTTTGCAAAAGGTGGAGAGTATAACGGTAAGACATACAGGGCTGTTAAACAATGTTGGGGTTTTTTTAACCACTCTGACAAAAGGTGCAAGCTCTTTAAAACAGTTTCCTAATGCACTTCAGCAAGAGAGCTAACTGACTGTCATAAGATGACATGCGTAACACAGAGATCTTGCTACACATTTTGATGCAAAGGAACACCCTGTTGGTTGAAAATCGTTGCTAACTGGATTCAGATGTTAGAGATGAAGTACATGGAGCACTGTACATTTGGTAAAGCTTAAAGATGCTTAAAAAAGAAGATCATAAATCTTTAGCTGTAGCCTTTTATCAGCTCTCAATTTGTCATGGTATTTTAATTACTTTCAGTGTAAAAATGTTAATCCATATGTTAAAGGAGATGATGCTTATTTCTTGCCCCTTCTCTTGAAATATCATTTAAAAAAATTAGCAGGCCTGTGTGCACGTGGATGTTTTAAAGGCTTCATTGGGCCATTTCAAAGTTCTCTCAGGTCCATATTAAGTACACATTCAGGAAGTTGTACTCATGCTGACTGTGGAATTAAAAAATTTCAAAACTTAAAAGTGATCTAAATTTGTTTGGGCGGCTCCAGTGTGAACAGGACCTGATTTTCAGAGGGATGGTGCTCAGCACTGTTTTAAGAAGTTTATTTCAATTGTTTCAGAGAGGTATTAAAAAAGATATTTGTGGCTTTGAAAATAAAGAGCAAATCTGATCTCTTATGTGGTGAGAGACTGCTTCCCTTAATTTTTTCATTTTTTAATTTTTTTTTTCTGGTTGTTGCTCTTTTAATCACCTTATTTTCAGGATTTACGTGTGCGACTGCTGAGACATACACAAAATATGATCGAATTGGTACATGAAGGTAAGGGAAGCAATAAGGTATTCTCTAGTACTGCATGACTGCAGTTAAGTCATTTTGAAATCAATAATCCCCTCGCAATTCACTGTGCCACTTGACTGGACATACAGATGCAGATGCCCTTGTAAATGAGTTTACATCACACTGTGCTTGTAGCCATATAATCTTTCGTCCCTTCTCAAGTCTGTCCCATTTTATCTTGCTTCCGTTATGCATATGAAACTCAAATTAAGATTGCATGTAAAGTTGACTAGCTATTCCAGGTTATTTATTGGAAATGAAACTATATAAGCATACAATATATGGTTTGCTTAAAATTGATTTACCTAACTCTTTCCACAGTCCCAGGCAAATACGATTTCTGTACAGCAGAGAATTGTATTGAGGGGGAAAAGAAATGGAAGAAAAAGAAAGCATCAACAGATAATTTGCAGCTGGTTTATGGGAGACCTCAATCTGATAATAAAGAGCACAATTAATCAAATAGAAAAATTAGATACAAGATAAAAAATTTAAAATTGACATTTGTTACAATAAGTAAAGGTTTTAGGATGATGATCATGTGTGTTTTAAATGTGGTCTCAACATTGTTTGGACACAATATTATCCTTATGGTATATCTCTGGGTAATGCCTTGGATGGTTTCTGACACTGCCTTTGTTGATTCAGCCATGCTCTCTCCTAGCCCTACACTGTCCACTTATCTCTACCCCACCTCTCCAGGTGGTGAAAACAGGGTACTTTATATCATCCAGAAACGAGTTTGTAGTGTCTTAGCATCTGCAGTCGCAGACTCACAGGCTGCAAGGGAAGAGGAGCTGCAGGAAGCCTGGGATTCAGCTGTGCTACAGCAGCTTGGCCCTACAGTCTGTGTAGTGGAAGTGCAACACATGAGCCATAAAGAACGGCACAGTTTAGCAAGCTTCCTAAACTGATCTCTAAGGCTATGATATCACCATCATCATCTTTGGTGTCTGTAATGGTCTCATGACTCTGACAAAACAGACATGATCTGGCCTGGGCCAGAAGTCTCTATGACTGGTTTTGGCTATCATAAGCTGCAGGTCTGAAGTTCTTCCCTTTTGCAAGGAGTGGCAGCTATAGCAGATGGACTGTAGCATGGCAAGTTTCTCCAAGACCTTGGATTTTTGCACTGAAGTCTGAGAACTTGCCTTTTGCTGAGAGCTTTTAAGAAAAGGCATGCAGTGTCAGGCATGCGAAGTAATCTTTTTCAACAGTACAGGCTGCTTCGGAGGAGAAAGCTCAACAGGGCAGCTAAGAAATAATCAATCCCAATAACGTGCCTTCCTCAGTCTCAATACAGGTTGATTTCAATTCTGAATCATGTTTTGCTTTTCACATATTTCTTTAATGTGTGTATATCTATACCTGTGTAAGTATGCTTGTATGTATTTCAAATACGTATGCACACACACATGGAATAATATCTCCTGGTGTATTTGCTCACCCTGAAAATGTCCAGCCATTATTTTAATCCTGCCCAGCGCCTGGGACGCAGTGACCTTGTGGTAATCAGTTCCTCAGGCAATGATCAGGTTGTGTTCACAACCTATCATTTTTGCTGAATGTTTCCCTGGTTCTTTATCAATGTTAGGAATTATATCCTTACCGTAATACTGGGACAATCTCCATTTGATGCTCATGGAAACCAAGCTGTAAAGAGGACAGATAACGAACACAGCTAGAAAGAGTAGAGAGAAAAATTTCTATGGCTCATCATAGTCGCTAACCTGCTCTAAGCAGGATAAAACTTATTTGATAGGCTTCGCTTAGGCCCATCTATGCCAAAAGTGCAGCAGCTTTGAGTTTCCACATTTATTTTAGGTAGCACAACATAACCGCTCTGCTTCAAGGTTACAGAAAGGCTGTGCAGCACTCTGTACATTTGCTCATGTGAATGATCTAAAATAGGGCCGTGGGCATTCTCAGTCAAAGATGTATTTATTTTATTGTTAGATACTATTTTCCATTTTCTGTAGGAACAATAGATTCTTATTGCTCTAAGCTGGCATGACATAGTGGGAAAAATCAGATACTTCATGCAGACTGAGAAAGTCACACAAGTTTTCACTCTGTCTAAATCTTTCATAAGAGCTCCAGTCTGGAGAGGGATCTACCAAACATCTTGTTTTCTGTTGCATGAAGAAATACTTCTTTCATTACCTATCTGGCAAAAGACAAAAAGGAATAAGATTTACTGTCTACATTGATAAGCCACATGTTTTTCTCAACCTGAAGAGATTTACCTGTTCATCTTACACTCTATCACTAAATACCCACTGTTGAGTGTTGGAATATCTTCATGTAGCTTAGAAAAAACATCCCTAGTCATCACCTCAAATCATATTATCCAATACTAAGACTCGAATATTTCTTTTTCTTGCAGCACGCTGATTAAAAAAATACTGTCCCTGCTCTGTCTTGTTCTAGATAGTTTTTACGGGCAATCTAACATTTGTGTTAGTTCAGATTATACAGGATTGCTGAGCCTGGCACGGTGCAAGAAATTCTACATTCCACGGAAAATTTGAAAAAAAGAACACAGAAGAACCTGAAATCCTGCACCTCAATAAGAAAAAACTGCAGCAGACCTAGGTAGAAAAATCCAATTTCATTCTCGTATTTCAACTTTCTGGAATTTGCTTCTTCCTCTCTCATCCATTTGCACAGAAGTATGCCAAAATTCTTTTTCCTACATGAATGTTCACATGCATCCTTCTCTCTTCCTCCGGTTTTCTTCCCCTCCATCTGTTTTTCTCCTTTTCTCTCCCTAATCAGAATTAACAAGAAAGACCTCAAAATGTTTCTAGCCAAAAATTCTTCAAATAACTCTGTTTCAGTGAAATTACTTTTCTGTGACAAAACAGTAGTTTTGGATGAAAGTGTTTTCTGTTAACATGTTCCTATCAACTCCAGTAAAAAATATAATCATTAGAAACTCAAAGTGAAGCAGAAAGTTCAAATGATATAATCATGAGTGTCCTCTCAGAGAAAACCTGTCCTAGCTGCCATATACCTGAAACTTTCAGCTAGCGTTTTTGTGCTGAAATACTACAAAGCAAGGATTTTTTTTAAAATTCGTTTATTTGTTTCTGCTGACCTACTAAAGATGTACATGATGGCGCTTTATTTTACTCTTCAGAGAGTTTGAAATCTCTGCGGATATCTCTTCTGGTGCATGTGTGTCTGTACATACGACTGAAATGAGCAGATTTGCTTGACTTTATGAACTAGATGCCAGACCACATCTGAAGAACTGCTGAGCTTGCGAAGTTCAGCACCACACTCCTCCTTCCATTCTCTTTCACTCTCTCTCTCTCAGTGCTGATAGTTCTGGCACTTCAATATTTTTAACCGTTTCATGGTTAGACATTCAGAGAACAAAACAGATTTTCTCTATGTGTAAGCAGTGTGCTCTGTGACTGGGGTTTACTTACCAGACTCCGAAGCAGCGCTACATACTTTTCTTGATGGAGTAAGTTACATTATATGGTCAAAACATTAGAAAAGTTCATATTGAGACTGAGCTCTGCAGAAGTTCTCAGCATCAGGAAATAGAGACGTTTGGAAGATCTGGTTACAGACAAAGCCAGGACAGAAGTTTTTGGATGTTTAGCATGCTTGAAAATACTCATCTTTTTGTAAGCGCTTAAATGTGTTCCTGCAAAATATGGCATTAACTGTACGTGTCAAGAAATTTGAATTATGACCCTCTATTACTCTTTGCCTACACCTCAGACACATTTCTGCTTTCACTGGTGTTGCTATCATTTGGTTAGTGTAAGGATTTAGTTACCATGATTAAAATTAGTATGCTCTTATTTTGGAGGTATTTTTCCTCATATCTTACGTAAGTAGTAAAAGTCGTGATGCACAGTGCTTGTCAGCCAGTCTCTGCCCTGCTGGTCCAGGTCAGCATCCTGATCTGAGCGTGTCATCTGGCAACACTGGTTGATGTCTCTGTGTGAATCTGAGGGAAGAATGAACTTGTTCAAAGGAGGACTTTGGCTCTGTCAGAAGCAGGCTGTGTGCTAAAGATTTTTTACTCCATAACAAAGGGGGGACACTGATTTGGAGACATGGCTCACACTGGTGTCAGCAAAAGCCGCACACAGAGTTCACGTGTGCAGCGAGGCCGTTTGCCTCTAACTCGTCTTAGGTCTTGCCTTATTTCAATACACTACTTTGAGCTGAAAGAGATTGGGAAGGATTTTTAAAGATGTTGGCTGCAGATCCACGCTGACGAGAGGTGAGAAAATCCTTGCAGTTCCACGGACAAGTCGAAAACCTGCCTGAGCAAACTGCCAGTTCAACTGTTCATAAAGCGGCCACAGACCAGGGAATTGCTGCACACAACTGAGTGTCAAATACTCGCCTGGTGTGTTTTGGCATCATTTCATTTGCTTCAGTGGAGGCATGCTGATTTTCATCTGCTAAAGGTCTGGTTTTAAAGTGCACATAACTATTTTGAAGCCCCATCCTCATAGTTCACAGGTTTGGGCTTGGTTTTGTTTTTTTTTTTTTTTTTTTTTTTCCTGTTTTCTCTGTGTAGCAGTTTAATTTCACTGCATTGTTCCTATATTATTTTTCTTTTTCTTGAAGAATACAGACATGATGAAAATTGTAGGGCTGGGACAAAGAACACTATGTTAAAGTGTAATTTCAGAGGAAAAGCGCCACAACTCTGCACTGGGCAATACAAACAATGTTTTATTAAAACAGCCATTTTACATACTAAAAAAAACTATGTTCTTTTTTGTGTTTAGATATGTTCGTTATAGTCTTTATCATACTTTTACTCGGTGCATTGCAGAATGATAAATAGTGGTCACAGAGTTGTACTGCTGCTATATCAAATAAGGAAAACCGGAGATGTCCCCAAGAAGGCACATAGCGGGGTGGGGGGAAGTAAATCAGAGTGCAACCAACTGTCAAGGTCTTTAGACACCAGAGTAGAACTTACCCTGAGCCAAAAATAATGCCGGTGAGAGCATGCCTCTACCTTAGTCCCTAGATAGGCAGAAATAAGCAGGCTGTGCCACAGAAGATGCTACTTCCTTGACCAGTGATGCTGAGGCACTGTTGGTGGAAGGCTAGCAACTTGTTGCTCTAGTTGGTTATTGTTATTTTGGTCATCTTGGAGCAAACTGGAAAGAGCACAGGAATTTTGGTCTCATACGGCTTCTTGAAGGATTTCTGAGGCTGAAGTTTCCTTCAAAACTCCATTTTCACCAGATAATGGTAGTCTTGAACTGGTAATTTTAGCAGAGACAACCAGATTGGAAAAGACAGCTATACATCATCTCACGTTTGGAGAAGGTTCCTCCATGACAGCTCTGAATTACATCCAGTGCGGGCACCATGCACCTGGCAGGGCATCACCTAGTTTCAGAGCTGGAGACAGCATAGTCTTTTCACCATAGGGCTCTGTACACATTGTTAAGTGCTCAGTCAAGCCTCCTTCACTGGGAGACTGTTGTCTCCTGCTTGTAGCTACTCCTAGAGTTCTTCTCAGCTTGGCTTTCTAAAACATGTGATATACTTCCAAAAAGGATTTAGGGGTGTGGCCTGTAGGGTCTGGAAAGTAGGAACATTCTCCGCTGTCAATCCAGCACTGCTCACAAACACTGCGTTCCCACTCAGGATTGTTAAAGACCAGGGCGGTCACCATAATTGAAAACAATATCTGTTAGGCATTCAGGCTGAGCTTAGCGTCTGTTTTCCATGTTAATCACTGCTAAATTAGTTGTGTTGTTACTGAGTATGGAATTAAGACTAAGGTTTTCAAAGTCTCCTGCATTGTTACTAGTCACTGTCCCGCACTATTATTTTGGTTATGCAATTAAATAGTCTCCGTAAAAGCATTTAAAAAGAAACCAGAGTTTGCATTTCCACAAAGCATTTCACATCCATTCTTTTTTGGAGCAGGCTGAAGAAAAAATTAATTTTTCATAAAATGTTAGATCAGTGTTTCAAATTGTACTATGACACAGAGCTTGAGATAATTTCTGCAGCCACTATGTCCACCTACATTAAAAATGAGCTTCTTTAAGCTGTACAGTGCAGCCTGAAATGAGCACCCACTGGCTTCACAACTCCCAGACTTGTACATGCGGGATGAATTCTGTTGTGAGCAATTCCAGTCCATCTTTAATTTTCTCTGGTGGTTGCAAATGGGAGGATGATTCACCTTCTTGACACAAACTGTTATGTTTTTGTGCGTTTTTCAATAGCTGCCATATTAACAGAAGTGGATGCATTCTAGCAGGAGGTGGAATTATTCAGCCACATGTATGTGCTCCTTTCGGTCATACATTATATTACATTCCAATTTTAAGTGATTGTCATTAATTTACTATCACTTTTCTTATTTCAGATTGCGTAGAAATACTGTTTTACAATCATTGAAACCAGCCACACATCCTGAATATTCCTTTGACATACATTTGTGTATTTGTAAGTTGCTTTATCAGTCATTAAAGCTCAGCTTGCAGTACTTAACTATCTTGGCCTTGATCCTATAAGCATGCATATGCCTTGCTTTATGCCTATAAGCACTCCCACTGAAATCAATATTCAGCCACATTACATTAAGTACACACACAAGCGTTTGCAGCATTGAGGCTGCCATTTTCTTTTTTTTCCAGTATTCATAATATTTTCTGCCTGATGTCTATTGTAGTCTTTTGAGTAAATGATTCATAGTCTGAAAAGGGCTCTTCAGATCTCATTCCTCACTGAATGATACAATTCCTCATGTAGTGCCAGAATCCACTCAAGGCTTTTCAGTTGTGGAAGCAACATTCACTTCCACTTTTCCAAGGCTTCTTCCAACAGCAAAATTGAATTTTGTGATAATAACATAGATACTCAAGGAGTGTACGCAGGGAGATGTTGAGGACTGAGAGAGACCAGTACAGGTGAGGTGGATGAGGAACCAGAAAGGCCAGGTCAGGTTTTGGAGAGTAATGTGAGTGTAGGAGTGGTCTCAGTGGAGCTCTGCATTGTGGAGGGAACCAGAGAGAAGCTGGGTATCTTGCCCTGTTCTAAGCCGGCTGTGGATCACCTGTTTGCACAGTTAAAAAAGGCTTCAGGGAGACTCCTTCTGGAGATGTGCAACTGATTGTTCTCATTGCTCTCCATTCTGTTTTTCTGAGGGAAAGGAAGGAAAGTTTCTTAATGAGAGACTGACTCTTGGACAGTTTAATTACAAATGGTTTAAAATAACAATTTTAAACAAGTCTGTTTAAAATATCACACCCTTCCAGAACAAATCTCTTCCTATTCATATTTTGTACTGGGAACATGACGGATAACTTAAAAGTTGGATGGAATAGAGGTCTTTATGCCTTCTATTAGATCTTGTTTGTCAGGCTATTTAATCTGTCATTTTTCAAGGGGTTTGAGTTTTTAACAAACACTGTTATGCTAATTCATAGCAATTATGAAAATTCTTTATTTTATTAAAAAAAAATCAAATTTGTTTTCTGCTATTTGAGCTGGCTGTTTATGTTTCCATCTACCACAATGAAAAAGGACCAATCATTTTTACTACTGTTTACAGTCAATTTTTCTCTTAAGTTTTCGTGTACCAACAGTGGAATCTTTGGCATACAATTGTGGTAAGACATTTTTGCAGTTACTTTTTGTAACTGCTCTTAAAAGTAAAATGAGGAAACACTTTTTGTTTGTGCTGTTAAAATTATGTTTATAAAAATGAAATACTATGGTTTACTTTTACCTGCAAATGTTCCTGTAAATCTGATGAATTATGATACTTTATGGTTGTTTGGTAACTTAGGACTTGGCTCATCATTCATTATTTTTATGCTTTTATTTTTTTTTTTATTGTATAGGAATCTGTAGTGAAAGATTAACTTTGAATTTGGACCTCCAGTTTATTAAATACATTAGTACACTTATTCATCTATTACGACCCACTTCATCTGTACGCATTTCAGTACCTCAGAATTTAAAAACTGAAGCACTCTGCCTGAAAAGCATTTGCTTTTTCCCATTTGTGCCAGTTTTTCTAAAGGAAAAAAGAATTACATCTCCCTAAAAACTTTGCATCTCTTAAATTCCAGGCCCGTGTGGCTACAACAAGGCTACTATCTTAGACATGAAGGCATTGATCGTATCTGACAGATTTTTCACTTCTATAATAAGCAACATTTCTCATAATAAGACATAAAAATAGGACATGAATTAACACGACACACCACAGAATATCAGTGAGTACAAACTCAGATTTAAATTTCCAAGCCTTTAGGGGTTATGTTAATTTTTTGCACCATTAAGTAGTTTCCAGTTTTAATCCCCATTTGTTCTTAGGCAAAACCACAATAGAAGCATGCAATGCATTGCAGCCCACACTGGCGAAAGGGTTCCAGCAGCTTAGCCCTGCTCTCCTCCTCCAGAGGGCAGTGGGTATTGCAGGGGATCCTCCATCCCCTGAATTACTACCAGCAACATCTGGGTTTTCCAGAGATTCCCAACAATGGGATGGGGGGAATTTCTGCTGAAAGTAGAATTTGGCTGCAATTAAAAAAAAAATTAAAAGGGAGAGAGACAGGAGGGAGGACGTTGGATTTATGAGCTATATACTCTTTAATTGACAGGTTTGTGTAATACTTATGGCCACTAAATGCCTGGAGTTAGCTCCAGCTCCAGGACTCTCGTTTCCACTCTCACGTAACCACCAATACTATTTTAGTTCAAGTGCAAATATATAGTGTTGGGATTTTTTTTTTAATTTTCCTTGGGAAGGGTAAAAAAGAAGGGTGCGTGGCGGAAAAGTATTCATTTCTTCTGTTTAGAGGCCTCCAAATGCATCATAAACTTTTATTGCCTTGGAAAGTGTTACAGAGTCAGACTGATTTGCATTTGCAAAAGATAGAAGGGAACTTCTAAGGAGAAGATGTGGTGGTCAGAGGATTCCATATGGTCACAAGAAACCATCTCCCTGGTCTCAAGAAACCTGTTTTTGAGAATAAATAACTGAATGAAAACAGATTTCTTGGAAAACTGTTGTAATTTAATGCATGTAAACAAAAGCTTTTATAACAGCCTCAGTCACACTGGGATTTCTGACAGAATTACTTCAAACAAATATCAGTTTCTAATTGAGAGGCACCCAAGGGAGTGGTAATGGTGAGGTCTTTTTTCTTTTTCTTTTTTTTTTTTTGTTTTTCTTTCCCTTTCCCCCCTGAAGTGGAAAATATTTCAAAGGTCACAGTGCTTTCATTTAAAATTCCTATCAGACTTCCTAGCACTAAAACTTCCTAGGTGGTGTCACAGAATCACACAGCAGTTGAGGTTGGAAAGGACCTCTGGAGATCATCTAGTCCGATCCCTGTTTTGAGCAGGGTCAACCAGAACAGGTTTGCCAGGGCTGTGTCCAGTAAAGCTTTGAATATCTCCAAGGATGAAGATTCTCTAGCCTTTCTCGGAAGCGTGTTCCCGTGTTCAACCATCCTCACAATAAAAATGTTTTTTCTTATGATTAAACAGAATTTCCTGTCTTTTAGTTTGTGCCCATTGCCTTGTGTCCTTTCACTGGACACCACTGAGAAGAGTCTGTCTCTGTCTCTACTCCCCACCCGAAATCACATATTTATACACATGGATAAGATTGCTCCCAAGTCTTTTCTTCTGAAGGCTAAACAGTCCTAGCTCTCTCTTCTTTTCATATGAAGGATACTCCAGACCCCTGATAAACTTTGCATCCCTTTAGTGAATTTGGTCCAGTAAGTCCCTGTTGCCGCTGCTGTAAAGATCCCAGAATTGGATCCAGCTCTCCAGATGTCTCAAGTGTGCTCAGCACAGGGCTCCTCTGTCAACCTGACAGCAAACACTCCTCCCCATGCAGCCTGGGAGGGTGCATTGGTAGATATTGAACTGTTCTGGCCTCAGTGTTGAGCTCTGGGGTGCACCACTAGTGACTGGCCTCTAGCTGGATTTAGTGCTGCTGGTCACAACTCTTCAAAACTAGCAGTTCAGACAGTTTTCTGTCAACCTCACTGTCCTAGCTTCTCTTATCTAGCCAATACTTAGAATCATATAATTGTTTAGATTGCAAAAGACCTCTATTATCATCGAGTCCAACATTAACCTAACACTGCCAAGTCCACCACTAAAACATGTCCCTCAGCACTACACCTATATGTCTTTTAAATACCTCCAGGGATGGGGACTCAACCATTTCCCTGGGCAGCCTATTCCAACAATTCACAACCCTTTCTGTAAAGAAATATTTCCTAATATCCAATCTAAACCTCCCTTGGCACAACTTGAAGCCATTTGCTCTTACCCTCTCACTTGTTACTTGGGCGAAGAGATCAACACCCACCTCACTATAACCTCCTTTAAGAGATCAATAAAATCTCCCCTGAGCCTCCTTTTCCCCAAGCTGAACAACTCCAGTTCTCTCAGGTGCTCCTCATAGGACTTGTGCTCTAGGACCTTCACCAGATTCATTGCTCTTCTCTGGACATGCTCCAATGTCTATCTTTTTTGTAGTGTGGGGCTCAAAACTGAATACAGTATTCGAGGTGCGGCCTCAACAGTGCTGAGTACGAGGGGACAATCACTTCCCTCCTCCTGCTGACCACACCATTGCTGATACAAGCCAGGATGCTATTAGCCTTCTTGGCCACCTGGGCACACTGCTGGCTCATAATCAAACAGTTGTTATCCAACACCCCAGGTCCTTTTCCACTGGGCAGCTTCCCAGCACTCTTCCCCAAGCCTGTAGCATTGCATGGGGTTGTTGTGACCCAAGTGCAGGACCCAGCACTTGGCCATATTAAACTTCATACTATTGGCCTCAGCCTGTAGATACAGCTTGTCTGTAGAGCTTCCCTACCCTCAAGCAGATAAATACTCCCATCCAACCTGGTGTTGTCTGCAAACTGACTGGGGATGCACTCGATCTTAGGTCATTGATAAAGATGTTAAAGAGATCTGGCCCCAATACTGAATTCTGGGGGTCACTACTTGTGGCTGGCCACCAATTGGATTTAACTTTATCCACTACAAATCTTTGGCCATGGCCATCCAGCCAGATTTCTTTCGAGTGAAGAGTATGCCCATCCAAGCCATGAGCAGCTGGTTTCTCCAGGAGAATGCTGTGGGAAATGGTGTCAAAAGCTTTATTAAAGTCTAGGTAGGAAATATCTACAGCCTTTCCCTCATCCACTAAGCAGGTCTTCTTGTCATAGAAGGAGATCAGGTTAGCCAAGCAGGACTTCATCACAGTTTGTCTATGGGGATATTACGGGAGACTTGGAAGTCAAGATAAATAACATCTACTGTTCTGCTCTCATTCATCAAGACAGCCATTGGATCATAGAAGGCTAGTAGGTTGGTCAGGCATTATTTCCCCTTTGCAAATGCTTCTTTTAATCACTCCTTGTCCTTAATGTGTTTTTCTTCTCCTTAATATGTTTGGAAATGATTTCCAGAATTTTTTGAGCTGTGACTGAAGTGAGGTTAACATGCCAATAGTTCCTCAGTTTCTTCTGCTTGCCTTTCTGCAAGAGAGGAGTGATATTTATTTTCTTCAAGTTCTCAGGACTCTTTCTCATCACTGCGACCTTTGAAAGATAATAGAGTTCAGCCTCACAACGACATCTGCCAGCTCCCTCAGCACTTGTGGCTTGATACTATCAAATCCCACAGACTTGTGTATGTCCAGTTCATTTAAACATTGTCTAACCCGATCTCTTTCACTGAGGGTAGGTCTTCCTTGCTCCAGACTTTCCCACTGTTCTTAGGACTCCAGGATTCCTAAAGGCAAGTTTTATTGATGAAGAATGCGTTAAATACCTCAACTTTTTCTGTGGCCTTAATCACCAGTCTTTGTCCTATTCAGCAGTAGACTCACACTTTCTTTAGGCTTCCTTTTGTTGATGATATACTTGTAGAAGCCCTTCTTGTTGCCCGTCACATCCCTTTCTAGTTCAGCTGTAGACGGACTTTGATTTTCTTGATCCTTGCCCTGCACACTCAGACAGTGTATCTATCTTCTTTCTGGGTCACAAATTCCTGCTTCCTCCTCTTGTTTTCTTTGTTTTGATGTTTGTAGCTTCCTGTTCATCCAGCTGTCACCTGCTGTACATAGGGCTGGACCACTCCTGAACTTCGAGGAGATGATCCTTGAAAATCAACCAGCTGTCCTTGACCTCTTTTCTCTCTAGGACTGCAACTCATAGGATTCTTCAAAGTAGGTCTCTAGTCAGGCCAAAGTCTGATCTTCTGAAGTTCAGGGCTGTGATTCTGTTTTTCCTTGTTCTCTTCTCTCAAGATCCAGAGGTTCACCATCTCATGGCGGGTGCAGCCTCCAGCTTTCACAACCCCATCTATTTCTTCCTTGTAAAAAACACAAACCAGTTCAAACTAACAAAAGAAAAAATGCTCTCGGGAAAACCTCTGAATTAGGTATGTTTAGGTGAATCAGGCTATAACACAGAGACTAAACAGCTAAACCATTGGCTTCTTATTAGAAAAAATCTAAAAGCTTAAGCGTCTTATTTTGTATTTCAGCAACACATGGTACAGTACTGCCCATTCTCTGCTCAAATTGCCAAACGCTGCCTCAGCTAATAATAATATAATAATAACACTGTAATTTATTTATATCTCTC
Organism: Buceros rhinoceros silvestris; assembly: GCF_000710305.1. Classification (NCBI taxonomy): domain Eukaryota; kingdom Metazoa; phylum Chordata; class Aves; order Bucerotiformes; family Bucerotidae; genus Buceros; species Buceros rhinoceros. The sequence continues at coordinate 22,229 of NW_010398521.1, forward strand.
TCTATATATAGTGACTGGGGCAACATGGGAGTATCATGATGACAGTTTTCTTTCTTTGTTCTTTATGATTCAGAAATTTGGAGAAAGTTCACACTTCTTCCTTGTCTAATTCTCTGAAAAATTTCAGAACTTTTAAAATAGTTGCAAAGCAAGAGGTCTAAAACTGAACCAATATCTAACTATATCTTTGAAAATGACCATGATTATAATATAATAATTGTATAATGATGCTAACAAGTAACCTAGTGAGATAGAAATGAAATGTTTATATAGGCAGCCAAATTCCTGTTTTGGAAGCAAACAGTCCTGTATTAGTTATGTGAGAACTGTATTACTTTTATAAGATGTAGTAAAAACAATGAATTAATAGAGAAATTCTGATAACAAATAAGATAACCGGGATAAAGTTTGTTCAGTATATGTCAGCAAAAGATCTTTAATGAATATTTATTTGCATAAATATTTGCCTATCTTTCCCTGTCTTGAGTGCTCAGTGAAGACAAAGATTTGGGAGGGCATGGGTGGGTGCTGGATCACACTTAAGAAGACTTTCATGCTCTCCAGCCTGATTCAACAAATTGATGAGAGTTCTCAACTACCGCTGACCTCACCATGCAAGACTCACACAGTCAGGGGCTATTTGTTCTTTATTTATATATCCTGAAGAGAAGAGTGTACTACTGAGCAAAAAGCCTGATCCTTGGAAGAAAAAAGATTAAGGGGAGAGAAAAAAATGCTATTATCTCCTCCAGCCTGCTCAACCCATGTCGCACCAAGAAACAAGAGATGCATTTTAGAAAGAAGAACAGGGAGAAAAATAATTTTCTAAGAAGTTCTTATTGAGGTATTGATAAGCACATGTCACTGCATGAGCTGATAGAATTGCTGAGCAGTCATTGAGATAATCTGCATTTAAATAACAGATACATAGTATCTGATATGACATTGAAAGTAGATTTAAAAAACACAAATCAAACAGTGGCGTGTGAATGTATGGGAATCAAATGATGATTTGATCTCCCTAAAATTTATGCATCACAGCAAAACAAAATAATTTGAAAACAAATTGGAAACAATTTATATTTCCATTTTATTCTGTTTTTAACTCCTTAAAGTAATGAACTGCACTTAAAGGTGGCAAATCTTTCTGACAAAAGAAAGAAAGTTGAAGGAAGTCAGTACCTTGTAAGCTTGTTGCTGCACAAAAAATTTGAAAGTAACAAATGATAGACCATTAATGCTTTTACTCTCTTCATCTACCTCCACCTTTTCAACCACTTTCAGATTGTTGGATTTTCAGCTTTTACTATGTGCAAAGCATAGGTGACACCACTATTCTTGATTACCAAACCGTGAAATGTGCTTTGTCCAGGTATTGGTCTGTGGTTTATTACTGGTTCCAGAAATGACATCATGAATAATGCCATTATCTTAACTTCAGTTGTGGGTAACATTCATAAGGTATAAGATTTCAAGGCAAGAGGCTTATGTGTAGATCCTTCAAGTTATAGTTCTAGTTTTCCATTGTGTACATCATCAATAGATTTCTGACCAGCCAAAACTACATGCATTGAGTGGGATCCATTTTATTCTTTAATATCTAAGTGGACCTAGAATAGAGTCCTTGGCCTTCAAGCCAGCATAGTTGGCCGCCTTCGCTATCGGAATGCAGCCCTGTAGCTGTAGGTTCAAAAGATCTCTGAAGAGTGAGGAAGAAGGATCATGAATCTACTGCTAGAAGGTGGGAACACATGCCCAGGAAAGAGGCAGACCTTCCTCAAGGCTTACATCTATGGAACTGCAGCTCAAAATAAAACACAGCAGCGGCATAATGTAATAGTCACAAACTGAATCTTTTGCAAGATGTGAACTTCAGCAGTTAGGAGACAGATAGATAGGTTTGATAACAGAGACAAAAATGTCTACAAAATTTAGCCAGTGGTAAATTTAAAACCCATGATATCACCATCTTGATCACTTTGCATATAGTGAAAATTAAATAGAAACAGGTGAATACTAGGATTTGTACAGCATTTAGAAGCAAAGATTGTTCAGGCATGGTTTTTGACAGCTGGAATAGAGTTCAGTAACACAATTCTGGCCATCACATTGTAAAGAAAGAACTCTTGATATTTAAAGGAGACAGTCTTGATTAAAGAGACATTTGTTTTGATCTTCTGTGCATGGCAGGAGGAGTTACCGGAAGGAATAAACAGTGAAAGGAAAATTTTGTCTGATTTGGGCTTAGATTCATAGAATGAAAACAGTTTGAGTGGGAAATGGGAAATGCCACAGCAAATTGCCAGAAAAGGAAAAAAAAAAAGGCCCAAAGAGGAATTCATTGTTTAAGACTCACTAATTCTGTAATAGGAAGCCACCATTAACTGAAGCTGAATAAAGAGCAAAAATACTGAAGTGGTTGAGATGACTTTTCCTGATCACCTGGTGTGAACTTGCAATGCCATCTGTAGAGTGAACTGGTGGTATTGCTGTCTCTTAGGTTTACTGGGAACTGTAAGAATGGATCAAAATAATTTCCTTGGTCTTATTACATTGCAAACTTCTCATGGGTTTCCCTGTGAGGCTAAAATTGAATTGTGTGGTTGACTTGACTGCCTGGCTGTTGAGAATGTTGTTTCTTGGTTTGCTGTTCTCCTGAAGAGGATTTTGTACTCTCTGTTGGAAAGTAATGTTCTACAGAAATATGACATAGTATCCAAATATTAAACTCTTACTTGCTGTCTAATGACAGCATAGTATATATCTGCTATGTTAATCTATATATAGCCCTTATGGATCATTGACATCCCAGTATGTACTGTTGGTTGCTTTTGGTTTCCAAAATTTTATTCTTGTGGCTTAGGAATGCACAATCTTATTGCCAGTTCAAGTGGTAAATGTAACTTCAGTAACATTATGTTTCTTGCTTATTTTAATACAGGGATACTTGGATTTCAGTAGCATTACAAGTAGTATAATAAAATTCTTATTATAACACTGAAAAGGTTTGGATTTTCAGTCAGAAATAATAAAGAAAATCACCCCATGGTTACTACTTAATCCTATCTGGAAACATATGAGTAAAACGACTTTGTAGTTTTGTTATAGAATACAGTTAACAAACCCCTCTTATTTGTTCATCTTTTCTCTTGCTGTCATACACAGTGATATCTCAGATACAATGAACTTTCTTGTTTGAAAATTTATATGGCCTTGTGATCTGCAAAATGATGAGAGGTTAAGTTTGCGTGTCTATCCTGAAATAGCTTTTTCTTTTTAACAATTGTATTTATTACATTACATTACTTGCTAAATGTTTGCAGACTAACTAGTAATTTTATGAGTTTAGCATTTAGTTCCTTTCCAGAAGCCTATTCGGACAAAATGGAAACTCACTTATATCTGAGGAGAATCTCTGACAGCTCTTCACACCAGATGTAGCATGTACATGTCTGTTTGCAGATGTACCTATAGGTCTGGAAGAGAAAGCATTTTTGAGGTACTATCACCTCAAGGTAAATTAAAACATTCTTCTCACCTAACTATACCCATTAAAAGATAGGCAACTGATCTAATTTAATCCTGATAGACTTCAGATGGCTATTTATCCCAGTTGTGACAGAGACATAACAGGCAGAGATGCCATATTCTCCGGAGGTGCCTATCTCTAAATCAAGTTAGATACTTTACCTGCAGATAGTCAGAGTGCACTGTACATCTGATATTTCAGGGACTGTCCTGAGAGAAGTGAACACTGAACAGTACATCTACAGCAAGAAAGCATTCATTTTCTCCACAATTTGAGCAGCATTACTCGTTAGAAACAGTGAACTCACACCTGCAAGAAATAAATGGTTGACAAAGGGTCTGTTCTGACAGTAGATTCTGCGGTACATAGTTGCAAGTATTGCTATTCTCCAATTCTACTGTCCCCTTTTCAGAATGAGATTTTGCTAACTCTTTCTTGGCAACCAAGAAGCTAGCAGTGCTTGAATAAATTATTTTTTTAATAGTAACAACATTTTGTCCATATCTTTCTTTGTATTGGTGGGGGGGTCTCAAACCTTCTGCACAATCATCATTTCATTAAGATTTCCGGCACTCAGGCATGGCTTAATCTCTGTCTTTTAGAGGGGTGGGAATAGGGATTCCTGCATAGGAATGAAATGTGAGTGAGAGTCTGGAGTAAAATATGCATGTCCTGACATCCATAGTCATGCTGGAACCCCGGCCACAGGGAGGGCTTAATCGTAAAGCCAGCCACAAGAGACCATCTGACTCCCTTGCTGTCCTGATCAAGGCAGCTTGCAGAGAAGCCTGAGGACTCTGAGGAAGAGAAGCTGAATTGGCTTAGAGATGAAATATAATGAGCAGCCATAGCCTCTGTAATTCTTTTAGCTGAAAACCTCACTGTCTTAGTGAATCAGATTGGTGTTATTAGGTTCTGTTAAAACTAATTGTCTACAAGATTCGTAGAGTAACATAATATTATTTTAACATTTTTGGCTCCAAGACTGTCCTTATACCTTTAAATATAAAGATTATTTCTTGGAAAAGTGATTAGAATATTAAAACTCTATAAAAGTAGGCATTAGCTGATGATCCTGTCATTATGTTGAGTACCCATGGATTCACCTCAGCACACCTAGTGATTTCACAAAGGCTATTATCTCATGGCCATATCCCCTTCTTCTGAGCTTATTACTTTAAATAAAAAATGTTAATGGTTTCTGAGAAACTCATGATGAGAAATGGAGGATTTCTTACACAAAGAAGCATGCTTTCCAAATTTCAAAGCTTGCATTAAACTTTCCAGCAAATGCCTGAAATTCTCAGTTGGCCAATAATATTGCAAGGTGAATTCATCCTTCTTTTGTACTGAGGTGCCATGTGGATATACGTTATTATTATTTATTAAATTACACAGCACCACATGTTATGCATAGCAATTACTTAAGAATGTGCATTATGCTTTCACATACAAGAAGAATGGGATGAAATTATAAAGTCCGAATCATAAACAAGGTCAGATTGCATGATCTAAAAGCTCCTTCTGGCCTTAATATCTGAGGTCACACATTGATCTCAGAATAATGGGTACACGGGTGTTGGAAGTGATGGACAGTTTAAAATCTGAAGAGCAGACAGAATGACATGTAAATATTTGGCTGTATTCCACGTATGACCCTATGCTGGGGTAGCAAAGAGAGGTAAACGCTTTTCAGTGATTCAGAAGGCACAAGCAAAGTAAAAGACCCCAGTAGGAAGAAATGGAGTTTAGGCCTTTGCAATAGGACCTCAGTCTGTGCAGACTGTCAGCACCCATAGCAAAGGCTTTGGATGCTAGTGAAAAACAGTTCCCAGCAGTAACCTGCCTCTTTCCAACCAGAGATGCTTAAAGACCCTCATCTCTTGCTCTTTAATTCCTTAGGTTTGTGGGAGTTGGAATTCCTCATTCTCAAACCATACCCTTTTGATTTGCATCTTTCTTCTGTTTCCAAATTCTTTTAGGGCTACAGAAGTAGTATCTTCTGGACTCTTTACCCATAGCCCAAGCTACAGGGAATCCATATGAAGATTTGGGAGCATGTTTTGCTTAGTGAAAATCAATGCCAAATATTATCACAATCTAGAGCTCTCACAACAGCTAGAAACCAGAGCTGACTCAAAGAGAGGACATGAGTGCCTTGAAGAAACCATGCACAAAGTACCTGGGAATCAATTAGAACATTTTGAGAGGAGAAGGAATAATCAGACTGTAACTTTTGCTGGGAAGTAATGAAAAAAGAATAAACTGGTGGAGATGAGGAGACCACACTGTTTACAACATGGCAAATTCAGTGTATTTTATTGTTCTTTTTCTTATTCACAAAACAAACAGACAAACAAAAAAGCCAAAACAAAACAAAGCAACCCATCTGGACATATGGAGAAAAAATGTCAAGGCAAACTTCACTGCCGCAGAGAAATTCATCATAAAAAATTAGGTCCCTAGGTGAGGTCATGGATGCTGGGATGTTATTTTTCACTAGGGCTAATAAAGGAGGGACAGAAGGCAGAGTTATTATATTTTGCAGACGATGAGCCTATGCAGGCAAGCAAGTATATCACCCAGGGAGGTAAAAGAGAACTGCTCAACCAGGGGAGGTAGAGAAGAACTGGCATACACAATGCACTAAGAATTTTGCTGGCAAAGGCCTAACTGAGCAAAAGCCAGAGTGGTTCAGTGTGCTGGATTTCTGTTGCTGCAAATAAAAATCTGTAAAAAAAACTCATTAGAGAACTTCAAGAAACTTGTCAATAAGATTTCCTGCTAGAATTTTGAAATATGGTTATGTTTCACTGAAGAAAGAAGACATTAATAGCATTCATTATGCACAAGGGAAAAACACCCTAACATTAAGAAATGTTTCACATGCCTGAGTGATGGCTCTTGTTTTCATACTTCTGGGAAGCTGTCTTCCTCTGAAAAGGAAGGTGAGCTGAGTATAACATATCTTCCCGAGCAATGCAGCCCTTTCCCAGCTGACCTCTTTACAAAACTCAGGTGTATCAATTTCTCTCCATTTGTCTTGCCAACATCATCCTGGATATATGAGAAATATGGACTATGCTGACTAATCCTTTGGCAAGTCTCCTCAAATAGAGAATCAATAAATTAATAAAACTGAAAGGGAAAAAAAAAAGAGAGGAAGATCATCTTAAGCAAACATCTATCTTGCAGCTTTTAATAAAACACTAAGATTTTTAGCATAGTAAGTGAATGATCCCTGCACAAGTGTGACCTCTCCTCCTGCATGTGTGGGTGGAGTAACACAGCTCTCCATTTCAACATAGATCTGTCTACTCTCTGGATACAATCACAGCACCACAACCTGCAGTTTATGGCACTGAAGATGTGACTCTGGTGATGCAATGTCTACAACACCCAGACCCCCTCTATAGGTTCCTCCTATGTGTCCTTTTGTCCTTCTCCAGTCTTATTTTCCCTCTTTGCATCCAGAGATCGTCTTGTAGTATCCTCTGTCTAACCATGCAGTCTGGTACTCCAGTATGTCTCCTCACAAAGCAGGAATTGAAATGTAGTTTTCCAGTGTTTATAATGAGCTGATTTAATGATCTAGGAAGGGTGAGGGTGACTTAGTCACTTGGGACAACTGTCTGGAACAAAGGTAGGTGCTTTCACCAGAAAAGACAAGGACTACAGTACCAGTGCAATACCAAAGAGATGGAATACTGGGAATACTGTTTTAACTACTTGTCTCACATTTCTGAGTTGTGGAGTCCTACTGGTACAAATCAGTAGCCAGTCAGAACAAGGACTAGAGGGTTAGGATGTGATGAGATATTTAATCTCTCCTTCAGTTCTAAAAAATGAAGTAGCTGGACAGCAGCACATGCCAGTCTCACTTTGGATTCATTAGTAAAAATGTTTTTGACATATAGCTTGTGATTGTTACCCACTATAAGCACATTGAAAGCATATCAGCATGGTATAACACTGTACCCTAAAGCAATACTCTAGGCATGTATTCACGGAGCTCTAGGGTTAAGTTTTACAGTTAAAATCTAGATTCAAGAGGGAGTTAGACTGTGGAGCAAAGGGCTTGCAATCCTGTAGCATTCACTGGAGTATTTTGGAATGACAGCCTAAAGGGCTGAGGATACAATGGGAAGAAAAAGTCAGGTCCACTCAATAAATCCAGCCAGGTCTTGGAAAGGTATGACCTGCACTGATTTCTGTCCAGGGAAGTTTTAACCAAGGCCATACCTAAGACGCTAACAAAGATGAAATAACAGATGCTGGTTAAAAACTGGTCAAGCATAAGTAGAGTGTAGATAATCTTTTCACACAAGGGCCCATTGCTTTCATGCTGTTTGAACTATTAACCTGGATCCAGAAACATAGTAATTAAATCATGGCTGGAGTAGTCATAGGATCATTATTTGTCACCCCCTCCCCTCAAGCCAGGATACAATCAGTTTTGTCATACTTGTCTGCTTGTTTCAAGCCTGAGTACTGTGCAAACTTCCTTGTGTTCATATTCTGGTAGACAACAGAACACTCTGAAAGATTCCCTGGTGCAGTCTTTTCAATGCCTGCCTACAATAAAGACTTTTTAAACCAGTACCAATGAAGTCTGTACCACCGAGTTGCAGGCAAATACACTGTCCTTAAACGGTAAGTCTGCATCACACATTCATGTAAGCCTATAAGTCTCTATTCTGAAGGAAAGGGTGTTGTAGGGTTGGAAAAGGGCAGGAAGGGCTGGTTGCCAGTGAGAAATTGTGCCATGGCAGAGCTGATATTTCAAAGATATTTGGAGTTCCCTATAGAGGGCTAACCTGGCAACTTCTTAAGTTGCTTAGCCCATCCATTAACATCTGTTCTTGTGTACAGATGACATATCAATAGCTGAAACTCCTGCTCTACCCAGACCCAGAAATAGTGTCTGGCACTGCAGTAAACTGCTCAAAACATTCTCTGCTTGGGTGAGACAAGGAGAGATGGTGCACTTCAGTCAGAAATGTAGACCAGTTCTGTAAATTCAAACTCTCCACTTAAGTTCCTGCTGGGACTTCACAGAGTAGTTGCTTTCTTTCATGCTAGATTTACTTGAATGGCCTTATTATGGAAAATGGGATTTTATATCTCAATGTCCATTACTTTTTTTTTTTATTTGTTACAATGAAAACATTTCATTAAATCCCTTATTGAATAGCTAAGTGTGAATCTTGAGAATGAATAAAAGTCATTTATTGAATCAGCCTGTGCTGGAACTAAGCATGCAGAGCTGCAGAACTATCAAACGCCCAGTGCACTCTGAGTTTCGTAGCAAAATGCTACAAGTCATGGCTTAAGTTCACTTCTAAAACAAATAAATAAATACAGGGTCCAGGTTGTTCCATTTATCCATTTCTTGGGGAAAAAACCCACCTTCTAGATGGAGGGAAGGGAAGTCACTGCTACATCCCCTCTGTGACTGCCATACTCACTCTGTTAGTCATGCTTGAAAGGCTGAAGGGAGTGAGCTTTTCAAATCCTGGACCTGGTTCAATCTTGAGGGTAGCCAGGACAGCATCAAGATCTATTTTCTCCAAAAGAGGGGATGGAGCCACTGGGGCTTGTGCTATCTCTACCACAGAAACTCAAAGCATAATCTCCCTCTGTCCCTCAATTAATTGTATTATTAAAAACATTCTGAAGCTATAACTTAAACCATAATTCAGCTCTTTCATCTTTTTAAATTATTTAAAAACAAAATGCAGATGTAGGAAATTAAAATGTACTTAAAGACCAGGGATTTTAATTTGGGGTCCTTATTCATGTACACTGTGGTTGTATTTCAGCAACTAAACAGAGGGGAACACATTCTGCTCCCAGGTGCCCCACTATAGATCCAGAGAAACTCCACTGGTTTCAGTGGCACTTATTCTTGAAATACCCTGGCTTACCCTGACAGCAGAGTGTGGCTGTCTGTGACTGCACGGATATATGCATACTGTTTATATGTTGAGTCTATTGTTGATTAAATATGCACACAAATGCAACAAGCCATCAGTCAAAGAAATCACATTTGCTCTGCTGCCACGATATAAACTAAAATTATGAGAAGAAAATGCGTTCCTCTGATATACTAAATGATACAATTTCAATAGAAAGCATTGCTCCACATTATTTTAATGTGATTAGTGCTGTGAAAGGCATTGAATTAACAGATTGGAAACGGGCGTCCTCTGTTTACTGATTAAAAAACAACAAAACTCAGCAGCTGGTATCCTCTACCCTGGTCTACCAGTCTTCCTTGAGTCTAATCTGGAGGGTCTCCTTTGACAAACAGGAGATTCCTTTGCCACTTGGCTGCTTATTCTGAGGAGCAGAACAGTGTGCCAGGAGCAAAAAAACCAGCTTTAGTTACGAGGGCTATCCTGAAACATGAATGTTGGCCCATTACATTTCTCATGATCTGGCCTGCTGTAGCAGCAACCAGGTGCTCTCAAGTTGTTGCAGGTCTGAGCTTGGGTTCAAGAACTGGAAGCCCCAAGGAGTGCTTGGGGTGAAGAATTGAAGCCCTATGGAGTACTGTTAAGGCCCACTACTTAAATACCCAGTGACCACTTACACATCAAAAGTCTGCTTCCTGCAGGAGTAACTCTCTGGGATATCCATAAGCTTTTACGGTGTCCAAATAGAAAGCCAGTGCTTAAAACACTTTATAAGAGACTAAACACATAGAATTGCAAATAGATGTGGTAAGGTAGATCCTACCTGCTCTGCCCAATTCTTATTATCAGATTCACACCAGATTCACTCTGCATCTTTGGCATACTTTAACATTTTGGTTTTTGAGAAATTGCTGTAAAGCCTAACTGAAAGTATTCATAATAAAAAAGTGAGATGAATAGTCAGATATCTTTCCAGTTCTGAGCATCCCAGTAACCCATATTTTTCTGAGAACAGTTGAAAATGTTGCATTTAGACATACCTTAATAATGACAATGATGTAGCACTTGGATATAGCACTGATTTAATGCGTGTTTCTTGGTTATTCAGAAAAGTCTTGATTTTCCATTGTTTTAAGCATTCATACAAAGTACTTGGAATCCATACTCAGCTGAGTCTTTAAGCTGGTGAAAATCTGACCCTTTGTGGCGTTGGGTGCAAATGTTGGCATGGTCTTATATAAAATTTTGGTGAAGAAAAATGGGAAATATTTCACAGATATTCTCATAAAGACCTGTCTTTAATCTTTCTTTTTTGTACCTTGATTGGTACCTTGATTTTATTAGTTAATTTTTCTGTTCTTACTGACATGTAATATTTATGAGTCAGTAGAACTCTTTGGGGAATGAGCTATCACATGCCATTTTTAAAGATGATAAAATCCAGCCACACACTAAGTTTAATACTCTTACTGGCAACAAATGAACTCCAGTATAGTCCTGCAGTGTCCTCAAGTCTCAGCCAGAACGTTTTGCAGAGTTCAAAATACGTTGCTGTGAAAGTGCCTGTGAAAGGCATTGAATTAACAGATTGGAAATGGGTGTCCTCTGTTTACTGATTAAAAAACAATAATAATATGAAGGATTAATAATAATACTAATAATAATATGAAGTATTTGCTTTAGTATTAAAAAAAGAAAGGGTGAGGGGTGAAGAAAAACTGCCTGAGATTCACTTCCCTACCTGTGCATTTCCTGGACTGCTGGCACATAATGGTAAATGAAACCTGGGAACAAAGCAGTAAGTGATGTCAGCAGTTAAGCCATTATAATTTTCTCTGATCTGGTCATCTGGAGCGCAGAGCAGATATCTTTAACTATCATCTTCAGCACAAAAAAAAAAAAAAAAAGAGTTCAAGACATTGTCAAGCGGCTGTTCAGCTTTGGCTCAATTATAGTAAACATTGTTAAAATAATTTTCATTAAAAGAGAAGCTTTAACCTCTCATAATGTTCTGACCACATTCAAATGAGGTGGAATGCATACTAAGTCAGGGAGAGAGCTTGAAGTGTAAAATTTTGCCAGTGTAGCAGCTGTCAATTAAAAATATTGTGATTCGATTACACTGTGCTCATTCATGATTGGAAAAATGCAAGGATGAGATCTTCTACAAAAGTTCAGACATATGCTCTTGAGAGCTAAAGAGTGACTTTTCAATGCAATTCCAAATGTTGATATCCCCACAGGAATGCAGTTCCCACAGAGAAACACACTATGCTATATAGCCATCATATTCACCTCAGTGAGTGAACATCATCCATCAGTGTGGCTTGATACCATGGCTTCTACTTTGAGGTTCTTCTGCATAATCAGTAGCATGGACAGTTCTTCCTTGAGCTCCTGTACAGCAGTAGGGAAGACTTATGCTTTTGGACAAGCATTATAGCTCCTTTCCAGCTCTTTGACCACACACTCCAGATAGAGCAAGCTGGTGTGCATCTATGATGTTGAATATGCAAAAAGTAAGTAAGTCCCTCATCTACTCAGCAACTCTGTTTTGCATGCATGATGCTGTATAAGTAGGAAGAAGAGGAAGAGCTCCTTGTTTCCACTGGGGCTCTATCCCACTCTGCTGTTGTGGTGCAGCTGTGTTGGATCACCTCCTTCTCGACCATCACATTCCTCTGCTATAAGTCAGAGTCTGATGATTCATAACACAGAGTGGTCTGCTTGGGATGAAGTAGAGCCCACAGCACCTATTTACTCTGTAATATAATGGTCTGATCCTTTAAACATTTCTGATTAGATTAATGGCAGACTGACAGTGTGCCAGAGTCCACAGGGTTATCTGTCACTGAATATCAGCATAAATGTTTGCAGGACTGGGTCCTAAATCCATTTGTAATGGTCACCATCTCCCAAACTGAATGATGCTAACACTAACACAGATTCAAAGACAAACTGCAGCCTGATGCTTTTCAGAAACAGGCAGCTAACATGGCTTGGCTCCGATTCCTACTAACTTCAAACCTTTGTGTATTCCCAGTGCCCATTCTCCTCTTTTTCAGATGTCACTAGAACGCAGTTCACAAGCTAATAAGCAGAGCACAAGTTTGGATTTCAGGATTTCCTGCATTTTAATTTCATGTCTCAGAATAGTTTTGTCTGCAGTCTGATTTATTCATCATAGAAATAGAACTGGATGGGACACAAGAAATTATTTAGCTTTTAGCAGTAACAGGGACCCCAGTCACAGACTAAAATGCCATTATGTCAGGTGTGTATAATTCAGAGGAGAAAGACTGTTCTTAATTTTAAAAACAGGAAACTTCTATAGAGAATGATTGAGGGGATATAAGAGACTGCTGTAGAGCTTCAGTAGGCCTTAGGATGCTGTATAACTTCATTTTTATGCCAAGGCCAAAAAGAAGTGTCAAGGAAAGATGTATTAAAGGAAATGGTCATAGACAAGAGATGTAGAAAGAATTAACTTTTCACCTCCACAGTTAGAACTGACCGCAGACCAAGAGCAGACAGGTTTAGATAACCACAGGATATAAAACTCAAGCTAAAGGTTAGACCTAGCCTGCCCAAAGACAGGATGACAAATCAAGTACATCCACTTGCCATAATTAGAAAGCAATAAGAAGGCTTTGCTTCAGACTGACATACTCCTTGCTTTGAACTTATATTCATATTGAGGTTCACACCTGCACATGTGGAGACTTTACATGGAATAAATGAGGCCCAGGCAAAGTTTAGCTCTAATACACAGCCACCGAATAATCTTTCCTAGCAGCTTAAGAAATGCTGCTGAGTTTATAAATGTCACTCATCATCATCATCATTATGGCTTGGCTTTGTGAGCGAAGATCTGGGAAGGGCTTTTCCCATGCTCACTGCAAGCGATGAGTGCACCCTCCAGGCCTGCAC
>NW_010398521.1:36019-46864 GCF_000710305.1 Buceros rhinoceros silvestris
CATACGTTTGGTTAGAGTGTCCTTCTCTTAGATGATGGATGCCTTACAAGGCTAAACGAGCTCCATCTGCCCGGGTTTGGAGTCAGAGTTGTCCTTCTCCTAGGATGGCTGCCCGAAGGCTAGTGAGCCCATCCTGCCCGTGGACACACTTTGTCTGACCCTTCAGTTGAGACCTGTCTGGCCTGGGAGACCCCACCGGAGGCACATGCCACCACCAGCACAGCTCTCAACCTCACAAGGGCACGCAAGCTCCTTCCCCACGGCAAGGGGCTGCCCATGAAAGAGTCACTGCTCTACCTCCGGACATCACAGACTCGGGCACGGGGTGGCCGGGGCCTGCCAAGAACGGGAGTCCTGGATGGGATAAATGTCACTAGTATCTTTTTAAGTGTATTTACATTTTAAAAATCATATTCTATGTATACTTGTTAATAAAATGTTTGCACTAGACTTTTAAACTAATTCACTGTATTATTTGTGTACTAGTTTCAGTATTTTAAAATTTTTTTTTAAAAAATACTTCAGCTTTTACTTTAATGGTCCTTTGAAGTCTTTGGTTCCTAGATTGTGCTGGGGCATTAACATCTCTCTCAAAGCAGAGTAAATCACATCCATGTCATTCCTGGGAGATGTTTGTCTAACTCATTCGAGAACTCTTACTGCTGTCAGTGAACTTCTCTGATCATCAAAATGTACTTTCTCCGTCTCAGTTGTATCACAGCTTATGTTTCATCTGTTCACACTCACAAACATTAAACTCTTCTCAATTTAGGACAATTTCCAAAGTTGACTGAGGTCAATGGAATCACTTGCACTGGCTTTAATAGAATTGGGCCCTCAGAGATGAAAAGCTTATCTTACGCATTTTCACTGATCATTGCAAGGTCATTCCATTTAAAAAAGAAACATTCCTAAGCAAACGTCACAATCTGCAGGTGGGGAATGATGTTTACCTTAGAATGGGTTTGTGAAGCAAACAACAACTTTTTCCTGCAGGTAGAATCTGGTCATGGCAAATGCAGAATTTGGCTTAACCTGTAACAAGGGTTCTTCTGGAAATAAAGAAAACTAACTTGATTTAAAAACAAAGATGGAGCAGTGAAAATGATAGGTTTTCATGTATATTAAGCATAAATCAGACCTGAATGTATTTTAACAAATTGCTCACTGAATGAATTTTGCCTCAGTGAATTTTTTGGGGATTTGGCTGTGATTTTTTTTCAAATGCATTTGCTCTTATTGCTTTACTGACAATATGTTATGAAAAATTCTTGTTCTGCATCTCATTTTTGAGCTCTCTTTGCTGGAAATATAATTACATACTACATTTCTTTTGTCTGATTGGGGGAGTGGTGCAATGGTTAGACACAGGTTTCCAGCATCAATGCTACAATTAGGATTTTAAATTCATCTGGGTGCAAGTTACTGTGTGATCAAAATCACACTGAAAAGCCATCAACTACAGCATCACTGGCTTGTAATCACATTGCTCAGTCATAACACAAACGTGTTCACAAACATGTTCTGTGGGCTGAAAGCACTGAAAGAACAAGCAGAGCCCTGCAATTCCTACTTACTGACTTACACTCTGGATTAATTACTATATTTTGTTTTTACAACTTTTTTTTTTTTTTAGGAGGATTATAGGCACAATCTAAATTCTGTGTCCAGGGAAACAGAGGTTTTGATCCATGTTAATAATCACCATTATTTTGCTTATTAGTAATTAAACATTACGTAAATATTGCTATTATCATGGGATCAGAATCCAAGTTGCGAAGCTAAGAATTTAAAGATGTTTATCTTTTTTTGTTATTTATGTTCCATGCTATTTTAATAAGATTTCCCCTTCACCTTCCTTTACGTAACTGCTATATATTTAGAACATTAATTCAAAATTAATGGACGCTTATTTATGGAAATTATTTTGTTTCTATAATAAAGCTGCTAATGAAACATATTGGTAGGTTTGTACTGTGGAACCGATTATTTCCTACTGCATCTGTAAGCAACATTCTGGACTAGCTCACAGTAATGTTCCCAAGCATAATTGTCACTGGATTCTTTGCAAGTTTCCTCAAAACTACATCTAAACATTAGCAGCCTTCACTCCAGGTAGTTCACCTACAAACTTTAAAAAAAACATTAGGATGTCCTTCAGAATTCTGAGAAATAGTTTTTGGACAATTAAGAGTTCACACTGAAGACTGTGTATTGAAACTATTTACAGAACCTTCCCAAAAATACACAGATAGAAGACCTTTTGGGGATGGCAGATACAGTGAAAAAAAGTATGTTTTAATATTGGTTTGATAAATCAAGATTAACTGACTAATATGAGCCATTCCCCACTTGTTTTCCTATCAACTCACCTCTCAAATAATCTTGCATCACTGAACAGTGAGAAGTGCTTTTTAAGAAGTCTGATGTGATCAAAACACAACAGGACAGAAAGATAAATTAGCAAATTATTGTTCATAGAAGTGTGCATCACGGTGGCCTATTAAGATCACTATCAGCACATGATTCACAACATTTCATTCTGTCATTCATAAACTAGAAATTATTCTTCGTTGCTTTCTAAGGAAGCATCATAATGTGCAATCACCTCTAGCTCACTTTAAGTATTTGCTTAAGGAAGGCGTCTATCTGCTGCAGTGAGTCTATACAGAATTTTGTTTGATGATAGACACCATGCAGTTTTCAGTGTAGACCTCCCTGAGTGATTTGAACCCGAGCAATACATGGCCCATGGTATCCTCAAGGCTACATAGAATTGTACAGTACAGTACCTGGCTCATAATGCACTCAAGATGTCCAGTTTTCGGATCTCTCTGCAGTAGAGTGGACAATATCCCTCTCCAGGGATGACATTTCACTAATGTCTCAAACAACAGTGATGGAATCAGAAAATATACTTTGATAGCTGTGCCATGTGGGACAAGTCTGGGGTGGAGACCAAGTGAGGTAGAATGAATTCCTTTCTGGTAACAGACTTACGCCTGGCCATGTAAATTTTAATGATCTCTATTTTAGCAAACACAAATACCGTTGTTCATAAAATTATTATCTTGGTCATAAAACTGCATTCTCCTTTTTAAAATTCAGCTGAAGTATTTGACTCAGTGACCCTCCGTGACAGAAACCCACAGGCTGATTACATGCTGTGTGAAGTATTATTCACTCTCTTTTGTTTTACATTTACCTGTCATTAACTTCAAGTGACCCTCTTGTTGTTCTGGTGTTCTGAGACACCATTAAAAAGATGGACTGGCTAGTTTTTGACTCTACCCTTCAAAATCTTAAATGCTTTAATCAAATCCTTTCTAGTGTCTCATTTTCACTGAATCACTCTAGCTCTTGCAACTTTCACATGCAAATCTTGCTATATCCCTTATTCTTTACTGTCTAGACTTTCACAATTTTAAAATTTTCTTATCATTCACATCCCAAACTGAATTCTGTAATTCATATCAAGGCCTCTCTTGCCCACTGCTCCAGAAGAAAATATTTTTTATTTGTAACATGGAATATAAATATTCATTTCAATCACTTAATGTATAATCTAAGACTGATTTATCTTTCCTCGGCACTGACCACCTCTTGTGAGATAGGAGTGTACCACAACTCAGGCATGGACCTACAGAATAAGAAGGTGTACAAGGAACCAGACATAGCTGGCATTCCTCTTCTCAGGATCTATGCTGTCATGTCTTCTGGAAAGCTGAGCAAGAGCTGGCTTGTTCTGATGTGCACTGGGGGGTGTAGTGTCTTCCTTTTCCTGGGAATTGTCCACTTTCTCTTCCTCAGTGCCATTTGCTATGTGAGTGCAGTTAAGAAAATAATACGCCTAAATTTGTTTTCCTTACTCTTCCTGAAATGCTGGGAGGGATTATTCTCTCTGAGTCTCTCACTTGCATGCTTTGCCTTTCAAACCACACAGAACTCTGCCTGAATCATTGAGCTGCACTCTGACAAAAGCAGAAGCTCATTATGATCATTAATTTTCAGATTTAGAATCTATGCCCTTGACTAGAGACTACATGGATTTTAAGAACAAGACCAGGTTTTCAAAGGCATTAAAGCACCTCAGAAGGCATATAAACAAGTACTGAGAGTCAGTTTCAAGTTCAACCCCCCCCTCCCCGCCAAACGCACAGCTATTATTCACAATTTCTGTTGATGTGTAACTTCATGATAACACAGTTCCGTGGCAGTAACATTTTTTTAAAGTGTGTAATAAACATTGAAAATATGCCAAAGCGATGCCTACCACAGGATTTAAAAGCAATTGTTTATGTTATTCTGCTTGCTTTTGGATTTTTTTCTTCAAGACTTTCTTTATGTCTACAGTAAGTCCTCCAGAGCTTACAGAGCCACACGGCTGTGATCTTTCTCGCAGAGAGCTAATGTGCTTAGCTGCACACCTGTAGCACGTGGAAAGCTCTTACCTGCCATGCAGTGCCTTGCTACCCAAGTGGTGAAAGCCCTGCAATCCCTCAGCATTCAAACAAAGCCGAGCGTAGATATCCACCCAGTGCAGCAACAAAGCTTTTGCTCCTGGTAGTTAAAATCAAGAGCACTTTCCGTGCATCAACAGCATATTGTAGGAAACAGTGGGACATTTTCTCTCTTGAAACACACCAAATATAAACTGTCTGAACCACAAGAGTTGTTTTTGTGCATGTGAAATGAGCAGGACAAAGAAAGACCCTATGAAATAGCTGCGTACTGGCTTGTTGAGGGGGGATGGGGTGAGGCAAGAAACTCACTTTTAATCAGTGTGATAATCAATGACATATGGCACCATACTCCTCCCTGACTCCATTCTTTCTCTGCACACTGCAGCCCTCAGTGGCTTCCCTGTTTTTCCTTCTCCGTTCCTGCCTTTAGCAGGCCAACTGGAAATCTGTCTATTGTTTTTTTAATACATATATATTTAAAAACCAGACATCAGTCTTCAAAGGAGCCTGCAGTTTAACTGCGGAAGGATTGCTTCGCAGCCGCAGTTTGTTAAGGAGGCTGTGATAAAATGCACATGTCCTTGCTGTGTTTTCCCATACCAGTCTGCCTTCACGCACGGGCCCCTGATGCCACTGGCCAACAGCAGCCAAAAAGAAAAAAAAAAAAAAAAAAGGCTGAGTCAGGGAATCATATGCTACACTTTATATTTGTATTTTCATGAACTGCAATGCAAGCAGTATGAATATGTTCTTCTGATCCTGTGCTCCCTTTTCATCTATTAACTTTGGATCCATAAAGCAAACGCTGTGCTGGATATCCTTTGAGTGGGATTTGTTTTTGCTTCTAAGAATAGATTTTACATCTCATGTTTTGACTCTTACTGGTGGCACAGACCACACATGGTGTTTGCTCACAAGACTAGCTTAAAGACTTGCATTTTATGCAGAAAGTCCTGCAGATCTGTGACTCTGTTGGTCTTTCTTGGAAGTCAATACTGCAAGCCATAGTTATATCTCTTTTTTTTCCTTCACACTTGACTATCTACGTTTAGAATTTTCTTGTACTTCTCCAACATAATTTTTGGGAAACTCCTCTGTAAATGAGATGTACAGTCAGTGAAGTTACAGAAAATCTTAAAGTTTTACTTTGAAGTCCAGATTTTCATAAATAAACAAAACCAATTCCCTCGTATTTTTTACTTTTGTTGAAATACTGTCTTTTTCCCCCCAGTTTTTTGTTACTATTTTTGTCACCATTCTACAGCTAGGCAACTTAAGACGCAAATTCAGTCAAAGATGATCTAAGGTAATTGAGCTATACAGAAACTTAGGTAGATACAGGACATAGAAGACACATTATTTGGATTAACAATGCTTGAGTTTGTAATGGTGTTTTAGTCAGGGAGACTACAGAACAGATCACAATCTATGACTCTCGGAATTGGAATTTAATTTGAGTTCTTCACATCGGTTAGCTAAATGACTTATTGCATGTTCTTCCCTTTCTGTAATCCCATTTCTCCATCTATGAGGGAAGGGAGTAATGACCCCAACATTCATTGTGTTGATACTGATGCATATTGTATATATCACTAGTCACAATTCTACAGGCACCGCCCGATGGCTTGTCTAGATGGACTCTGCAAAGGAACCATCCTGGAAGCTATGCTGACAGGTCTGTAAATCCAAGTGGATAGAGAAAGATTTTCCTTTCTTTTAGAAGAATTTTTCCCCACCAGGAAGGGAGAGAAGATGAAGCGAAGAGAGAAGATCTCCTCTTCCCAGCATGCATCATCAAAGTGTAAGGAGACAAAATGAAAGCTGAGATGTTGACGTAATGTTGATGTGCTGTGATCTACGGTTCCATCTATAGTTCCTTCCATATCTATGGTTTGTTCAGATATTAATTTATGATAATAAGATAACAATATAGTTTACAGACAATCCAACCAGCTCCCATATAGTGCAGCAACACAGAATATTATCTCAGCTCTTCAAGGAGACTACCAGACTATCAGGTATTTTTCTTCTCAGTTTTTTTCTTGTTCTTGTTCATTAGCAATGCCATCTACATTTCACCTGTAGCTTACTTTGTATTTAAGGCTAGCCTTCTTCCACATTCTCCCAACAGCAACTTCCTTCCTCTAGTTGGTTGCATTTCCATTTGTTTGGTTCCTACTAATCCCTCAAGCAGCTTCGTAGGGCTGTTTTCAGACCAGACCTGTGAATTTATACCCCTGTGTATGTGGCCATTTCTATCTGTACGATGCCCAGTGATGCAAGACCGCCCAGGCTACCCCTGGGCTACCATTTATCAGTCTCTTGGTACATGTAAACTTTCAGGTTTTTTATTACATAACCTCCAGTGAGGAGCTTCAAGCCTTTGGCATTCTTCTCAAGACACATCATGTCAAGAGTTAATTTGAATTTCAATATGTTATGGATTGCATGTAGTTTTGGATGGAAGTTTTTTGTCTTCAGCCAATAGGCCTGGCTTTGTGGCTTACCAGTAGGGATTGACATGTTGTGTCTTGGAGTTTACACTAGTGCAAATAAAAGTGGCTTTTTGGAAAGCAACAGAATCACGTTGAAGGCACATGGATACGAGTGAGGCATTGTGTTTATTTTATTGTTTTTCTTCAACAAAGACACTTTTGCCTGCCCAGCTCTGTACAACACACAAGCAGTAATTCACAACAGTAAATGTGACTGACACTTCTAATAAAAAGATATCAGGCACACCTCTCACCAGTAGTTAGGTAAATGAATCTTGCTATACACAAGCATGGGCCATGAGATTGTTAGTGTAAAAAGCCATAAATATGAAGATCAGGCAAGGCCTCATAGAGTCAAGACACTGTGATAGAATTATTACACAAGTTAGATTACATGCTTTCAGACTTCTTTTTTTACATCAAATACGCCCATATGCATAAAAATGTATGTGACAGATATAAAAAATCCTAACCCTTTTACAAATATTAACAGTCTCTTAGGTTGATTGCCTCATGTGGTGCTCAGAAAACTTATTAATGGTAATCTCGAAACAGGTACGCAAAAGTTTGCTGAGGTATTTTTTGGAGAAGGTGGGAATAAATAATACTAACATGCTATGGCACTGCACTTTAACTTAATAGGGAAATTCTATAGTAAGTGTCCAGACACTAATTCCTATGGAAAGTGCATTTCTGCAGAAACCAATGTATTACTACAGTCAAATACTAAATTCCTGATATAACTTTTAACATTTCCTTTGCTGTTCTTCTGTTGGTAGACAAGCTGCTTCCAAGCAATTTGAAGAAGATTGTGATTGCTCATTTAACTGCACTCTTTGTCTTGCATAGTGGGTCAGCTACATCATGGCACAGAAAGACAAGAGTTGCCCTTTTTTCTGTGGCTGTCTGGCACACCATTACCTTATTTAGTCAAACATGAAAACATTGATCTTCTATATTCTTGAAGGAAATCCAAAGGATTGACATGCAAAGGAATAGCCGATTATTAAAAAAAAAAGAAAAAAAAAAGATAGAACTTTCAAAACAGCCCAAATTAGGATGTAACTTGTCTGCCAGGTGTTCTGTAGGTGTGCAAGACTTGGTACATACATTTGGTAAGTAATTCAGAAGCCATTTGGATAGACTTCACAACCTTCTGCAACTTTTCCAGACCTGTCTGAAATTCTGATGAGAGGTTCCTAGATCGCAGAGTTTAGATCCATCCACTCAGCAGAATCTTTTTTCCTCTGGATTATGTTATGACTCCACATCTGTTCCAAAGGTCAGTTCTAAACTCAGGCCTTGAAGAGAAACTGTATACATGAATCTAAGACTATTCTCTTGTTATTATAGGTGGCTGGGGCACAGAACATACAGATGTCTTACCAAGCAGGATACAGCTTTGGGCAGTGTGAAGGATTTGAGGTCATTTTTGATCTTTGTTTTCATCTAATCTAGTTGCTCGTGCTCCCATCTCCTTGGTGACAAAGCTGGGATGAAGCTGTGTTTTTTATCTCTGTGTTTCAGTATCAGCAGCCTTGCTGCTTCATTACATCAACATTCCCAACATAGCTTTGTTCTCACATGTTCAAACAATATTTTTCTCTTTCCTTCTCTTCTTAACCTCTCCCCTCCCTTCAGTTTATTACCTGTCTCTTGAATCTTAGGAAGGCAGGTTAGATCAGGCACAGTGCAGGGCTATAGAGCCTGGTTATAGAGCTTCTGGGTTGAGAATGGTCCATGTCTAGCTGTTATGAATATGGATAAATGCAGACAAATGTTCACTGCTTCTGCATCTATTCTTGTATCTTGACCTACTGAAGTGTCACGCAAGAAAATTGGAATGGAACTCTAGCCTTTTGGAGAGTAAAGGTACAAAGGACTTGGTTGTCTATAGGATGATTTGAGGCAAAGTGTGTATAAAATCTAGGGCTTTGCCTACCATTCTAATGAAAAGGCATAATGCTTTGAAGTCATTATTAAAACAGTAAACACTGCAGGTCTGAATTTAAACTTAGAAATTGTAAAAAAAATTAATAACCTTTCAAGAGGAGAGTAAAAATAAAGTGTGGCTGTATCCTTCTGATATGGAAATTATCAGCATTATGTTCTTCATCTTCTAGAATGAGACATCTGGAGTTCTGTCTTTATGATATGATTTCTCTCAATAATGTAGTGACTTGCATTTTTTGTTTGTTCTGTCCTACTCAAAAACAATGACTAAAATGTAAAAAGAATCAAAAGGTGTTTTCATTTAGCTTTGCCCATCCAGATTTACCTCAGAAAAATGTTCTGTCCTTACATGGTGCTGTTTTGCCTCCAGCTGGCATTCAGTTTTGAAGTTCCAGGACTTTAGCTCTGATATTATTATTTTTAAATGAAGTCCATAGAACACCCAAGCTACAGCCTTGTTTGGATGCACTAGCAGCATCCATGACCAAGTCTTCCACAACAACTACCCTCAGGCCTGAAAAGCCCAGCAGAGTTGGTTGATTGTGGTCAGCTAAGCTGGAGTATGGCCACGCTCTGTTTTTAATGTGTGAGCAGATGTAATGGCTGTAATCCACTCCGTTCATACTGGTGAGATTCCTTGGGCTCATCTCTTCACCTTCTCCACTCAGGTTTCTTCCTTTCCTCCAAAGTTGTCCAGCTGTACATAGAGACACATTCTTCTCGGGTTATGTTTCTGCTAGATCACAGCTATGCTAACCAATACAAAAAGCTTTGAATCCAGCAGAAAAAGACAGGGAAACAATATAAACTATTTTACCATTTCATAACAAAGATTTGAACACAGTGTGCATTTTCAATTCACCTAGTCCAGGGCACGTCTCATTGAAACAAGTGAGAGAGTTACCACTGAGTTCAGTGGAAGGAGAGACAGGCTCTGCTATTTAAAGGTACCTCTTATAAGATAATGGAGAAACACAAACAAAGCTTCACTACTGCCATTGTCTCACTCTCTTTGAACATGGCCTCAGCATGACATTGTTTTAACCGAGTGAAGGCCAGTTTTACATTTATAAAGATGTTTCAGACTGTCTCTATTTTCAGATAATAGAAGTAACATGGAGAATATGAAATAAAAAAATCTTGAAAACTATAGTCCTGAACTTTGGTGTCTTTTAGGTTTGTTTCTGGTCATTAGATTCTGTCAGTAGTATCAATTAATAATAATAGTAATAAGGCTTAGAAACTGTATATGTGTGGTAGAGATTAAAAACTCCCAAAAGCTATGCAGTGATTTCTAAAAGCATTCGTGTTTTTGGAATATGTGAGGTGGAGCTGTGCCAGGATACTTATATGTGAAATTTCCCCTATTATACACTGGAGTTTCAGAATACTCTTCACACTCTAGCTTATAAAGTACTTGGAAGCCTTTTCTGAGAGCAGGTGCTTTAGGATGATGTTTTTGTTTAGCATGTTAAATTATTTTTAAGACAAGATCAGATATGACTTTTTTTCCCCATTGAAATCCAAGATCTACATAATTCAGTGAACAGACACCAACAGACTGGCTTTTCCTAATCTTGGATGCTTTTGTAATTTGTCTTAATCTTCCAAGCAAAATATGGTCTCATTCAATCCTTCTCCGACATTTGTTCCCACAAGACACTGCAAGTGAACCTCTGACATCAGAGTAGTTTGTGAAACACAGATGAAAAAAATACCCAGATGAGTGGATAAACAGTTCTAGGAGCACCACACAACTTTTCTTCCTCAGAGAAATGCCTGAAGTACTGGGCTACACCTGTGTTCCTCCCTCGAGGGAATGTAAATGTGTGTCTGTGGATCCCAAAGGAAGCTAAGAATGAGGAGGCAGGGGGTTGCTCATCCATGCCTGGATGGACAAAGGTCTGCAGGGCTGAGCAGCAGGGCAGAGCTCT
>NW_010398521.1:46926-51077 GCF_000710305.1 Buceros rhinoceros silvestris
CTCTTCCGACTTGGGCAGCATGACTTAAGCATATGCTTTTTTAATTAGACAGTGGGGATCCTACAATTTTTTTGAAGCAACTCTGATCTATACCTTTGTTTAGGGCTCCAGGAAGCAGAAATACATGTAGAGAAATTTTACTTCTGCAAATCTTGACCAAATTAGTCAATTCACAGGGATGTAAGAAAGTTAAAATGCAGACAGCTTCAGCTTCAGTTAAATCAGCTGAAGTGTATTTATGGGAACGAAATAGAGGAGACCTAAGATCAATGGCCTGGAGTCAAAAGAGTACTTCAAGGAATAATCAAAAGTCAGGCCTTGAAGAGAGTGAGCTGAGAACTTATACTGAAGCTAGAGGTTACAGTTATGGAGTTAGAGGTGTACAACAACTCCTGGGACTAGACTCATTTTTTATTTTATTTTTCTCATGCCTCTCATTTAAAGAAAGGTCTGGAATAAATGAAGAAAATTCTGAAAAAAAACCCCAGACTGGCAAGATGGAAGCACATTTAAAGTGGGGGCCTGCAATGAGACAAAGAGCTGCAGTCTGGCACTACAGGGAGGTGGAGGATGTGAAGAAGTGGTCCAGTAAAAAGAATCAACTCCGATATGTACATTTTCAAGAGAGAATGTGTGTTCTAATGAGTAGAAAGATATCTATGGGGATTTCTCTGATCTGCGGTTCATTACTCATATTCCCTCCTCAGATTTCACCCATATTGACAATAAATTTAGGAAGAAGACCAAAGAATCTTGTATTTGTTAAAGTTTCATGCCATCATCAACATATTCTGCTCTTAGACTTAAGTTACTTCTCCCCACTGCAAATAATAGTTTCCATACTTTCAATACCTCGAGGGAGTTTGAAAATGACTAATTGATGGTTTTTCCCTGCTTTAAATCATTACTGTATTTCAGACTTAGAAATGTGTGGCTAAGTCAGCTAGTCATCAAGTGAGGAATTAGTCTCCCCAGTGCCAACAGTAAATTCTCCAGTTCACTCAGCAACCAGTTGAACAAGCTCCTCAATATTTAACTACGTCAATAGTAAACAGCCAAATTCTTTGCCTCTCTTGTTTTCTCAGGAGAACCTAAACCTTCCTTGTCAAAATATGTCTGTTCCAATGGACGTTCAGCTGCCTCCCTTCTAATGATGAACTTTTCGCATTGTGTAAGACAATGCCTGATGTTGTCATGCATCCATTAAAACCCCATCCATAAAGCCATGTATTGAACAGGGTGGCTGGCTGGGAGATGCAAACTTCCAAAGAAGTTGTTTGTTGTGATGCTTTTTTTTTCTTCTCTTGAGTGTTGGATGCATAATATTTTCAGGTAACTCTGACTACTGTGTGATATTTAATCACCTCCACTGCCTCCCAGTAATCACTTTTATTGCATTATGCTAGTCAGCATATTCTGTGCACTTTAATATACATGAGGTTGAGGGAGGAATATTTTTCACTGAAGGCTTTATGGAAAATTTTGCATTTATTGATTTCTGTTAAAAAAAAAAACCCTGTTATTCTTAGAAAATCGATGAAAATTATTGCTGTAGCCATATTTGTTCAAACAAACAAATAATACAGTATAATGACAACGCTATCTCTCATTTCCACATTTCACCTGGAGAAGGAAAACATTTGATCTGGAAAGCCTGTGTACTACATCAGTCTGAAGGAATATCTTTTATTCATGTGTATTAAAAATATATGCAAAGAGTTTGTACAAGTCGGATGGGGAAAAAAAAGTTTGACAAAAATAAAACTCATCTAAACAAACATTGCAGATTTGGGATTTCTGGGGCCAAACTGTCAGAGGCAGTCTTGCTATCCGTCTTTGGAAATATGCTGGAGATTCTATGTGTGTAATTTTTCACAAGTAAATTTTTTGCATTCCAAACAAAGCTTTTCATGGGAAAACCATGCCTTGCATGTAGAGCAAGCCTCAAACAGCTGATGATTGCAAATCATCCGTTCTTAGTGTTTATCTATTAAAAACTGTGGGGAAAAAAGGAATAAAAGGAACTTACAAATTCAAATCAGGTAGCTCCTGTAGCTTCCTATAACACCATGCATGCTTTTCTCAAGCTTTGTAAACACGAGAATTGCTCATTCAAAACTATGTTTGCAAAATGAAAATCACAATCAAAATGTAATTGTTGATGTAAAAACAAGAATCTGCTGCCTTGCAACACATTTTCTTATCTGAGAATGTACATGTCTCACAATACATTGCATCACAGCGCAACTAGCTCAACATGTCACTGTTACACGGCCACCAATTAAGAAGGATTCTTGGCATGAATGATGTTCTGCCTGAGGCCAGGTCACTGTCTGATGTAAAAGACTGGAGCTTCAGGGCATGGCAGTTCTGATCCGTTATTCTGTACAAACTCAATGAGCTGATCATTACAGAAACCTTGTGAGCCAAGGCGCTGTTATCATCTCCATTTTACATATGGGGATTGAGGTGCAGTCAAAAGATGTCTTTGAATGTTCAAGATGAAAAATCTAGAGTCTGGGGTTTTTTCAGAGGGCTTAAAATTTTGCACAATTTTACACATTCCCAGCTCAGTGACTTTAACTTCGCTTACCAGCAGTTGCACTGAAATCAACAACTCAGAATTACCAGCAAGCCCATTTGGGGTGTCAACAGAGTGTTGTAACAGCAACGCACCCCGATCATAAATCACAGGCGAAGGAATAAGCTTGCTTTCTCCTTGGGGGGAAAAAGTCTTCTATTTTAAACAATAGAATGATTTTGATGCATCTTTTACCTAACCAAAAGTAGCATCTTGACAATTTTAATGGACTAATTATACACTGATGGTCATCTAGAAACGTGCTCATTTTCAGGTCTTTATATCCTGACAACTTCAAGAATTATCAGCTGGAAAATTGGCATGCAAACACAGAATTTCAATCACTAAAACCCTGCAGGACTGGATTTGACTATCCTGAGGATCTGTCTGTAGTGTCAAGGGAGATAAAATGTTTTTGATTCTCTAGGTGTAGGATCCAGTCAGTGTCCTGATTAGTTCTGCAAAAGCAAAAACCTTTCCAATACATTAAAATGCATAATCAGAGCCCTGAGAATCTCAGAGATTAACAGAGGTTCACAAGGGTTTGCACTGACCTTTGTTTCAGTCTCAATTTGCATGACTTTACAACGTCTGCATTTTGCTCTGCATTTCTGTTTGGAAACCTTGAATCCCCTTCCCAGAGCCTGGAGATGGTGAGACTGCTCATCTTAACCCCAGCGAGGCATTTGCAGTGTAGCTGCCAGTATAGCTTATGCATTAAACAAGCTCTGACAAACACTATTGCTTTAAGTCTCTTGACAGTGCTCTTCCCATGAAATACTATATCTGTGAGGGCTCAAGATGATCCTCCTGGCTTGGTGGCTGCCTATTAGTGCAGTGCAAGGATGGCTTCTAACAGGTTCAAAGGCAGCTGCTGGATCATAGCATCTTTATGGTCCTACCCACAACATTCCCATTTACTCCACCCATCAGTCTTCACACCCTCAGGCTGAAAAATGAACTTGCAGAGATAACCCGTGTGGCACATGGATGTGTTTGCTCATGTTCTTCTACTGATGCATCTGCTCAAATGGTGACATTGTACCAAGGCCTGCAGGTGACAGCTGTTTTCCAGTTTACTGTAGCACATACAGAAGGCAGTAGCAGGGCTCCCAAATATCCTAACCATTGTGTGGCTTTGCATCTCTGTCTCCTGATTCTGCCAGTATGCAGCCTCCTTTCATGGGAGCCCACAACCCACTCAGGCAGTGCCATGGAGCTTGGCAGTGTGGGTATTTGATACAACCTACAAACCACAATGCTTTCACCAGAAGGCAAACAGGTCACAAGGGAAAGCACCAGCAAACTTCTGCAGAGTTTGGGATTCACAGGACTGACCTGCCTGGGTCTCTCTCTGTTTGGTCTGTGACTAACAAATGTTCACAACCTTTTTCTCACGTGAAGACCTGTAGACCAACAAACTTCATCATGTACATGGGTCATAGAGCAAGAGGGAGATTGTGGCAGTCACTGAAAGGAGTCTCATTATGTGACATCTTTTTTGGCAGAAGTCTTGAGAAACTAGGGAGAAGGGGAAATAGGCTGAGAAGAAAGGCAGTAAAGGGAAAGA
>NW_010398521.1:51211-54157 GCF_000710305.1 Buceros rhinoceros silvestris
ATTGCGCATATCGGAAGGAGAAACAGTAAAGGAAAGACATGAGAAGTGGTCAGAAAAGTCCTTCATTTCTACATGTTGCTGGGCCCCTTTTTTCTTCTATTAATTGCCTGTGTTCATATGATGGCAAGGTAAGGTCACTTCAAATGTGGAATAAAATGAGAAATATCCCTAAATCTCTTTAAGCCTGTTAATTATATAACATAGATTACAGTAGCGAGAAATGAAATGTTGATTTAGATGTTTGCAAAATAAAACACTGGCTTTTTTTTTAGAATGAAATTCAATAATATTGCTCCAGTTAAGTCACCTCATGCATTCTAGTTCACTCTTGATCAGCATCACAAAACCACCCCTTGGGCTGGCATCACTCAGCAAAACCAACATTCTCCATGAGTCACTGCCCAAGGTGGAGTGGAAGTGGGGAGCAGTGTGTGTTAAGTCTGTGAAGGGGCAAATAAGACATGGTGGCAAAGCCTTTGGGGATGCCTGTTCAGTTCCTGCCACCAGAACACTTGGCCCCTAGCAGCACCCTGACTCTCATACACATTAAAATTCACCCACAAATTTAAAAAGAGGAACAGAAAAAGTAATCTAACACAGTCCGATATTCTTTTTCATGTTACATTATCCTGCCAAGAGATACCATCAATCACAGTTTTTAAGAAGCATGGTGACATTCTAAATGGTCTATGAATATTACTTTGAAATTGAGACTAATTCCTTGGATGAATTTTAACTTTACTTTCCCCCACCCCCACTCTTCTTTTTAGAGAGCTCTGTCTCTCTTTCTCTCTCTCTCCCCTCTTTCTCAGGATTTCCATGGCCGCTGACATCTCAGGTTGCTATAATTAAACCAGGGAAATAGAAGGTAGAAATACTACAAGAAAGTTTCTGTATGATATTTTAAAAGCTTTCTTGGAAAGTATTTTAGGCTAAATGAAAGATATAAGAGACCACAAAGCTACCTGGCAATATTTGCAACCAGTCTTCAGTAATTTTGAACCATCAGTTTACAGAATGTTAGTGAACGCAAGATTTTAATTGAACTATGTAAAGGAACATGACTTATGCCTGGTATATGATACCACTCCAATAAACCCCAAACCAAAACTGAATATATGAAACAATCACCTAGTCCTTTTCAAATATTTACTATGATGCTTCGGACCAAATTCTCTGCTTGCATCGGCTCATTGCACAGAAATGAACTGCTACTGAACTGTTGTTCATGGCTTCTGAATTGCCATCTCCTCCACTGGCATACTCCTAGGATACTGCAGCCTGGGGAAAACTCCTTTAAGCAGGTGTTGTCTATTGACGATAGCTCCAGAGGAGCATCCAGGACCTGGGCTTGTATGCAGACCATGGCATCAGGATCCTTAAACCTCCCCACAGCCTACAGATCTCTTTGCAGGAGTGTCTTGCATACTTGAAGACTGTGTGGAAGATGGCTGTGACTTGAATCTGTTTTTTAAAGACCAACTATTTGCAAAAGAGTTTGCAGATGCAAAGTTTTAACAAGGATTTGTCTTTGAGTCTCAGTATCCTTTCTGCTTTCCCTCCTTCTGTTTAACCTGCCTCTTGTCTAATTCTTAGACTGCAAGGAAAGGGGCCTGTCTTTCGTGAGTGCTCTCAGGAATCGCATCAAGCTCAACCGGTTAGTCTTTGCTCAGGCTAGCCTGTATGCTCAGAACCTCGAGTGGCATCTGTTCTGGGCTAAATTGCTGCCAGTCCAGATTGGAGGATTTGCCTGCCAGCTTCTGCAGGCCCTGTGCCTTCCCATAAACCAAATACAGATGCTGAGATGGTTTGGGCATGCACATCTGTCTATAGGTGTCTACACGACAGACAGACAGGTTTATAGGTACAATCTTAAGAAGGGTGGACTATTTCAGGAATTAGTCTTTGATTTTGAATGCCTCGAAGCTAACTCACTGGCTGAATACTTTCACGTGCTCAAAGAATGACAGGACAGAGTTTGCAAATTCTGTGTGCAGGATCTACAAATTGAACTGCAAAGGATGTTACTGAGCATGTAGTGTAATGGCTGGTTTGCTTCGTTTGCTGGGCAAATATACAGGAGGAATTTTCCTCTTCTGACACTGAACAAACACAGAACTGTTACATACCTTATTGCAAGCCATGATCAGAGAGGATCGTATAGTATTTGCAGACTGCCAGGATGAGTGATAAGCTAACCCATTTCATAATTTCAAGCCTCACCTTTCTGCAGTGATCCATCCTTCTGTGCTTAGGTAGGCTGCCAGGGAGCACAGTTTCTCAGATGTGAACTCTGCAGGTATGCATTCCTACAGCAGTCCCACTTTGCTCCTTATCACCCTCCTTTGCATGTGGAGTCATCAGTTTTGATGGAGGCCAGGATTTCGTCCCATGGATTTTGATAGACAGCCCATGCACTTGCAAACATTTCAAATATGCTGTCCTTCCCAGTCACCAGTCAACTTTCAGAGATACCCATCTTTGTTAAACCTAAATCCATTTTGCCTGAGTGCACTCCCAGATATCAATTATTTGGGCTCAGGATGGGGCATTTGTTAACATTCAAGTTTGAGCTGACTTTTGTAACCTGTGCTTAGACATCTTAAGACGGCATATTTATATTTGTAAATGCTTACTTAGAAACACTACAGAAAAGATTATTTCAGTAATGATTTGCACTGCCTTAAGTACCAAGTGAAATTTTTATTTAGAGGTGCGAGTATATAATTAGAGAGTATGTGATCTTTCTGGCCTTCACTATCCCTTAAGAGGATGTAAACTAGCATAGATCCACTGAAAACATTGAATTATTATTATTTACCTAACAGCTGAGCCATGAAGTCCCAAGTGAAATTGAAATCTAGCTTTATTATAGACTGTAAGAGCCATGAGGCAGTTGCCCTCCGAAGAATCTCCCTGTCAAAATAGATGAGAAAAAAAAAAAGG
>NW_010398521.1:54211-56773 GCF_000710305.1 Buceros rhinoceros silvestris
AAGGGGGTGGGGGGGGGGGGGGGGGTGGGACGAGGAACAGACAGGCATAGAAGATAAAAGAGCCTTTCTCAGGGGATGTCTAGATTTTCTGAAGCCTGACACAGTGTCTTAGTCTCCAGGTAATGCTGCCTCTTTGGTAACTGTTTGACACTTTACACTAGTGCAAGACCTGATCTCAAGAATCTGTTTCTGGACTCTCTTGATAGGAATGCAGTTCCCAGTGAAGTCGCTGGGAGCAGAGGGAATTGAATGCCTAGACAGGACCCTGGGGTCACAGGACAATCCAGGCTGGCATGGACCTCAGAAGGTCTCTGGGGCTTTGTCCAGTCGTGTCTTGAAAACCCCCAAGGTCAGAGAGTGCACAACCTCTCCAGGCAACTTGTCCCA
Source organism: Buceros rhinoceros silvestris (assembly GCF_000710305.1). Classification (NCBI taxonomy): domain Eukaryota; kingdom Metazoa; phylum Chordata; class Aves; order Bucerotiformes; family Bucerotidae; genus Buceros; species Buceros rhinoceros. The sequence continues at coordinate 54,599 of NW_010398521.1, forward strand.
CTGCCTGACTGTCGTGACAGATATTTCCCCAATATTCATTCAGCTAGAGCTGGTATTTGCTTCTAATTCTAGTTTTTCCAAGGCTAACTTCATGAAGGAACAGAGGACATGACCTTGGACAGACCTCATTGCAGTGGGAAGAGAGATTGTGTTCATGTGCATGTGTCTGGAGAAAGTGGGGAGATGCCTAGAACTTTACTGTTACACTACTTAACTACTGCGTACCAACCGCAGCTCAGCAAGGCACAGAAGTGCCAGAGCTAGGCAGGACTAAACTAGCAAAAGGACCAGAAGAGTTTAAGTGGTAGCAACCCACCAATGCACCTGAGAGGCAGAACTTAGCAGCTTGAATTCATCCTGAAGGCAGTGTGACCATGCTGCTCCCAGACCCTGAGAAAATCTTTGAATTTAAGACTGTACCTGCCTGATTACAGCTTTCACTGGGCTCTGCTCCACTGTGCAAAACACTCCTTTCTTTACTCCTTTCTTTTACAGTGCACCTAAATGGCAAGAATCAGGAGCATCCATAAGAGATGAGTGTGGAAAACGTCTACCCAAAGGTGGCCCGAGGAATATTTAATCAGACAGAAGTAACTCACAGAACACTCAAGAACTCAAAGACTTGTGCTGAATCATCTAAATAAAGGTTTGAAACCTGTCTCTTCCACAGCAGACAATAACTCCTCAGGACTGGCCTTACTGGCAGAATTATAGTCCCTTCTGTGTTTTGTAAGTAGTACCTGAATCTCACTACAAGGGTAAACTTTCATTTCCTAAATTGTTCTTATTTAATTAAAAATAACCCAAATTTAATGGAAACATTTCTGTCCAGGCTGATGAAACCTTTTGTTTCAACTGGGAATACTATTATGCAAACAGACAGGAATCCTGAAAAATTATTTCAGGATGACCCAAAACAATGTAGCGTGTACATGTGAGCTGTGATGGATTTTTTTGGAACAACAAAGGAACTGAAAAATCAGTTATTTTCATAGTTTTGGCCTTTGTCTCCTTGAAACATAAATTAACTGCAGATCAAAGAACAATGCTGAAATGTTTTACTCTCAAAATAAGCTTTCAGAAATATATGATTATGCCAAAAACATTAACGATAGTGGGCATTACTTAGCCCACATTATAAAAGAAATATATGCAAGTATACCAGATAGCTGTAAAATCTAGAAACAAGATTAGTATTAATGAGAGGTCCAACCTTTTAATTCTTTATTTCTCCAGCTAACCACTCTGCGCATTAATGACAATGGAATATTTTATGAGTCATCTTGCACTATCTATGTTCGCTTAATGCACTCATCATTCTTTCATCTAAAGGTAATTGTTTTCATACACGTATGGTTTGCTGAGCATTGAAATAGCAGTCAAGAAACACTGATCTCCCCTTCCCTGATTTTATCCCCCTTCTTGAGATTAGAAACCGGAAACTCAGTGGTTGTTTCAGGGCAAATCCAAAGCATTTGATTTTCTGACAGCTTGCATCATCCTACTTGCACACCAGCTTTGTTTGTTCTCTGGTTGGTTTGGAGCATCCCTTTGCATGCAAGGACGGGGATGGAGCTTGACATCCTCCCTCTCTGAAGAGCGAGAGGATTTTTTTGGGCTCATGGTTGGAATAGCAGCCATCGGTTTATAATTTTGCTGGAGAGTATTCCGAATCTCCTTCCCCATTCTCATCTGCCTCATCCCTTGAATAGAGGTTTGCCCTTGCCCCTGCTAGCTGGCCCCAGTTCCCCGAGCCACGTCTGCAGTGTTTTGCACCACGAGGGGCAGCTCTGTTATGTAAGAAAGGAACCCGGATTCCGTAAGAAATTATTTAACATGCTATATATTAGAGCTGACACTGTAAACGAGAACAGCAGAGTTCATGGAACATCCTTTTAGGTGCTGGGAGCCTTGGGCTGTAGCATCGCAGGGGACACTGCCCCACAGGGAGCAAGCACGCCAGGCAGGTCCTGTCCCCAGCAGAGATCCTCTGTTTGGGGTCTTTCCGGCTATTACGGGATTTTCCAACGCGGAAACAACTCTATTTGTCATTTCTAGAGTCGACAAGAAAGGAGGTTCTCGTGAGAAGCCCTTGCCGCACTGTTCGCTAACGGCACGGCCGGCCGGCGGAGCGGGGCTGGCAGCAGCAGCCGCCCGCAGGCTCCTGGGTCGCAG
>NW_010398522.1:0-564 GCF_000710305.1 Buceros rhinoceros silvestris
GGCGGGTCTCAGCGGTGACAAACCCGGCTGTGCCCAGCGCCCCCGCAGCCCTCGGGAACCCCCACACGCTGCAGGGAGGGGTTACGCTTTCGTGGGAATTTCTAAACTGTCTCCCATTTAATGCAAAGAGTTTGCCATAACAGGAAAAGCCAGAAAATAGGCTGGTGCTTATCCAAGAGTATTTCAGTTCGCTACAGCAGTTTCTTGAAAGGGGTCTCCAGCCCCTCCTGATAAAATCGTTTCAAAGGACAAAGACAAGTCTTGAAGAAAAGGACGGACCTGAAAAAGCAGCTTCAATAAACAACAAGAACGAAAGAACTTCATTGAAAACAACAAAACAACTTCATTTAAAACATCAACAACAAAAGAACTTCATTTAAAACAACAACAGAATTTCATTTAGAACATCATTAACAAAAAAAGAAATTAATTTAAAACACAAACAACAAAAGAAATTATTTTAAAACAACAACAGAAATTAATTTAAAGCAACAACAGAAATTAATTTAAAACATCATCAACGACAACAGAAATTCATTTAAAACAACAACAACAGAACTTCAT
>NW_010398523.1:0-13570 GCF_000710305.1 Buceros rhinoceros silvestris
GAGGGTGAACTGAAAAACCGCTATGGAGGGGTGAGCGATGGGGGGACGTTGCAGTGTGGGTCAGGCTCAGCCGGGACACGGGGCTCCTCCGCAGGGACACGCCGGTGCTGGCAGCACTGGGGCCCTGGGGGAGCAGGAGGCTACTGAAAATCCTTCGGAGGAGGAAACAGGTTGTATGGAAAAGGAGGTTGTGTGGAGGAAGGGAGGAGAGCAAGCTGGAAGTTGAAAACAAAACAAAACAGTGGGGTGAGAGCTACTGAAGGCAACCTAGGGGTGAGAGGAAAATGTAGATTCTCTTAGACCATTCAAAGAACTGATCACATATTTCTTAGATACTTGCCAGGTGGTGTTGAGCTAATGAGCTGCCTTACTTCTATAAAAAAATAGGATGTCTCAGCAAATGCCATTATACTGTTTGTCTCAAGAACCATTACTCAGCAGATATTTTTAGTTCATTAAGACTTTGGGATGTGTGGCTTTTCCAACTGATCAGAAGGTACTCTGTGAACCTGCTTTTACATTGCTTGTGTTCATATGAGCTCTTATCAGCTAATTTTCAGGTTTCTCAGAACTGGCAAAATTATGAGTTGTCATCAGATGTATTTTTTTCCCCTCTCCTAGAATGAGGCATTTTATTTGAAGACCTTTAAAGAATACAAGTTTCAGAATTAATTTTCTGGAAAAATGGACTTGAGAGTCTGTAAAAAAGAGCTGCCAGTTCCTTGAACTGTGAAACTGAAACATCAGATGGAAGCAAGATCTACACTTCGGCTGTCAGAAACAACTAGTTGATAGAGGATTTCTGATGGCAGGTTCTTTTATTACGTAAACACAATTCTTATGTATACTGCAGATTTTTCTGCTATTTGTGGTGTGTACTCCATACATTTTTTTCACTAGTTGCATTGATTCCCAAGAGCATAGATGGTTTTATGGTTTGTCATCCTTCTCCAAGTCATGTGGAGTCTGCCTTTAATTTTTTCCAGCTGAAGATCCTGCAGGTTTGGTTGTTTGATTTCTGGATTCTTGTAATTCTGCAAAAGAACAGTTGCTGTAAGACGTGTCTGGAAAACTCTTCTTCCTTGCTGACCTTGTCCTCACAAACAACACTCTGTGTCCATTTTGTGGTGGCATGGTTCCCAGTAGTGGAGAGGACAGTAGTGCTAGTTTGGGTGCCTATGGATACTCCAGCTGCTTCATTTTCTGGTATTGCCGCTGTGGCTACTCTTTGAAGCTGAAGTTGTAGAGGGTTTTCAGAAAATGCCTGTGTTATGTGCAGCATTTCACTGAGCTTCTGGTGAGCGCACACACAGGTGATACTGTCCTTCCTGCTTGTGGCCTGCGCTCTTCCTCTGCTCAGAGTGGGGCAATAACTAGCTACCCAGAGGCACACCATCCTGCTTTCTTGTGCTGAACTGTATGGCCGCGTCAGCAGTTTTGTGTGGAAGCCTTGCTAGTGGAGCAGTGAGCACTGGCAAACGCAGCTTCAAGGAGGAGATGTGTTCTCCGTCAAGGGTGGTACTGAGTTGGGGGCAACCGAGTTTTAAATCGTGGGGGAGGCTTTACAGGTTGAATGGACCTAACGGACCCTTAGAGACTGACTGCTAATCTGCTTAAGCTTTGCTGGCCAGGATTTTTCTTGTTTGCGCTCCCAAGGAATGTTACTGTTGAAAGCTCTTATCTGAGAATTAAACAGATTGGTTTTATTTAATACTTACTCTGAAAGGTCGACAGCCCATGCAAATTTGGTATCATCTTCAGCACTTCTTGTTTTCTCTTCGCTATTTAATCTATCTTTGTGCCCCCAGTCAGCATCTTAACTTCACTGCAGTCAGATTTGCTTACAGAACTTAAGTGTTTCTTGCTTCTGTTGAACCAGAGTCCCTTTTTGGAAGGGTTCTGTTTCATCCTTGCTTCTCTAGCGTCACTGAGTATCCCAGAATGAGTATCCCCTCCATCACACGAAGAAAGGTACAGATGTTTAAGATAAAGTTATGATTTACAAATAGCTGTCAATGACTATAAAAACTCTGAAAGAGCCTGGTGGACTGGGGGGGTAACAATTTGCACTACTTGCATTTCAGTTCAGTGCTGTTTAAACTGGAAAATTTTGTGACCTGACATGCTGAGGTACTTGTCTAGAGTATCACTGGTATATGAGTGCAGTCCACCTTGCTGCAATAACACCGTGAAAAAAAAAAAAGGTAAATTGGGGTGAGGAACTCTAGCATTCTAGGTAAGCAGAAGTGGCAAGGCAGGCGTAGAACTTGGTGTACCTTTGGCCCTGCTGACCTAGCTAGCTGTCTGGATATATGCACCCTTGTACGATTGGTGGTCTCAGTGCAGTAACATTTTGAACTAGACTGCTGGGTTTTGTTTGTTTTCAATACAATTTTGGGGCAGTTTCAGTTTTTCAGAGCTTGTAAACTATGCAGTATGACGTTTAGAGAAACCTTTTCATGTTGGAAGTTGCTTAAGGAAGAAGTTAAGAGTTTCTGTGACATTGAGTTTTCAAGGCAAAGCCCCAGAAGCACTTTTATGAAAAAGGAGATAGGAAAGAAAAAGCAAGTTCACACTAAGCAGTTCTTTACAGTCCCTCCCCAAATGCTCTGCAAGGTTTTACAGAAGTCTCAGTTATTCATTCATTAGAAGATGCTTGTTCATTCGTTAGAACATGCTTGTAAGTCAAATAGAATCTGAAACTTTTGAGGTTCTTGCTTATACGTAAGGGAATGTGAGATAAATGGCTCCTATCATGTCCTTCACAAGCAAAGACACCGTTTTTTAAAGTTCATTTAGATAGAAGTTAACTCTAATTCTTCTTGGTCTCAGTGGGAGCTTAGTAAATTTTTTTCCGTATTTTTCTAATTGGGCTTTTTGTTGTTGAGGCAGAACTGAAACTGAGTAATTCCATTCACTCCTAGGAGAAAAGCAAGTTTTCATCTTCTCCGTTCTGTTTCGAAAACTAAAATCCTGTAATGATTCCAGATGTGTCTGCCTATGTAAACCCAGGCCTATTTCTTTCCTGTTGGTACAGGAGCCTCTTCTCTTGCAGTAAAGAAATTGCATCCAGTCACTCTTCTGGATTTAGCACTACTTCATGTGGAACTGAGCTACAGGTGATAAACAGAATGGATTGGAGGTGGTGAGGCAGAGCCTCATGAATTCCAGGGACCACTTGGTGGGGTTGGGCTCTGCTTCCCTTGCTGTTGTCTAGAGTTTTGTCTTGAGTCTTTAAGGCACGTTTTGTCCACCTTAAATGTGTAAATTTTCTTGAGTGTTTGTCCAAAACACATTTTGTATTTGCTAGAATACGGCTTAGTGTTTTTCCAGCAGGTTTGTGGCAGAGCTGGGGAGGGAGTTTGAGGTGCTGAAAGCGGTGCTGGGTGAGCTTGGTAAGTTAGTTTAGGCTTTTCCTTTAGTTGTAAAGTGTAAAAATGCGTTTGCGACCAGAGTTTCAAGGAGTATGCAGATCAGAAAACTACTTCTCTTTGCTGACACAGCAAGATCATACGTACATTTGGACAGAGGAGGAGCAGCAGCAGGGTGTTAAGCAGAAAAACCTTTACACAAGACGGTGCCTTTGTGTAATGAACAGCTGATTGCCTGATTCTCATGGCTTGGTTGCTGTTGGGTTTTTTACTGATGAAAGCCAGAGGTTTATTTGTCAGCTTTCTCTTGTTTAAACCTGCAAAACATTTTCACTGGTCATGTGAACAAGGGTCTAAACTTACGTTAGAAATTAAACTTACTTACGTTAGAAATTAAACTTACTTACGTTAGAAATTAAACTTACTTACGTTAGAAATTAAACTTACGTTAGAAATTAAACTTCCCTCTCTTGATCCAGAATAGATCGGTTTAGGGGAAATACGGGAAAATGAAGCCTGATGTTCTGTTGTTGATGGGGATTTTCTTAACAGATGACCTGTCATTCTACAGCTGTCAGTTCAAGGTTGTTCAGAAGAGCTAAGTGAGGAAAAAATGCCTGAATAATTTGTGCTGTTCGTGCCATTACAGTGCAGTTTACATTGAAACGCTGTGCTATACTGGCACTAAGCGAAGGTTAGCCGGGGTTGCGCTGAAGTCATTCTGGGTCACATCTCTAAAAAGCCGGCTGCTGGGTACTGACCTTTTGCTTACTTTTAATAGAGTCAGAATTCCGTGCGTTACTGTTTTCTCACTATTTGCCTCTGTGGTAGCTTTGGATACGGTTTATGCTGTCTTAAGCTGTTATCTTAGTCCATTTGAACACACCTGGGTAATAATCTTACAAACTTCTCACAGTGGTTTGAACTTGATATACAGGCTGTTGCATTATTAAGCAAAAGTCCTGGATTTGTTGCAAAAAGGAAATGAGAGAAGCAATCTTCTTCCTGTATTCTTTTAAGTAACAGTGATCTAAGTGAAAAACTTCACAGGAGGGTAGAAAAAAAATCCTTGTGTTTCTGAAACTGTGAATGATAAATATTTTGTTGACCAGATTGTTTTGTTGGCCAGATTTGTTTCATGGTGCTTGCAGACATGGCAGGGTATGGAAGTGCTGCCTCTGTCAAAAGAGGCTAAATGTTTTAATTTTGCAAGTGCTGATGTCATTTTTCATATGTTTCCCTGATGCAAAAAAAATAGCCATAGTCCAGTGGCTTTTAGCTTCTTGGATTACAAAGATGAGTGCTTGTGAAGTCCACAGCTGCAGGTGCTCCTGTATCTGGCAGTGTGTCAGCACCAGCTTCTTATTTGAGGCTAAAGAGAAACAAAGGCAAAACATGGGTTTTTTTTTTCTTGTCAAATTACACACAGCTTCAGCTGATGGAGTGCCGTCTATAGCAAAGGATTTCTGGTCTTTGTAAAGATTAGGAAACATTGATGTTTGGGTTTTGGACGAGTTGGTGCAGACACCTGATTTAAGTTCAGGACTGGGTATTGGAAGGTAGAGACACTTTTACCCAGCTGTGTTAGCAAGTGAAATCTGCATTATGTTCATCGTTACTGAGACCTTAGTCTTGCTAAAACCATTTCTAATAGAAAACCTGATGAGAAATTAAGGGTTTTTCCCTGTCACTAGAAACACTTACTGATATTTCCCCCTTAAATCTTCTTTATATAAATTATTTAAAAATTTTAGGACCCCTGTTTATTATGTGATTATTTTTTTTAACTTTCCCTTCTTGCTCTAACAATCTTGTGACAATGTTACAAGACGATGTGAATAAAGCTTAGATTTCAGAATTACTCTGAAACAAAGAAGGGAGAAGAAAGAGCATCGTCTCTTTCCCCATCTGAGACCTCGCTCTGAGCTGGTGTTCTGGGAGGCTGGGTTAGACGGCTTGCTTGTGAACGATTTAAGGCTTTTTATTCAAACACAAAACTTACACATCAAAATGTTAATTGAAGAACTGCACTTTTCAAACTTCTGCTAAAGAATTGCTTGTTCCTGGCTTTCCTGACTACTACTAGAATTTTAACCAATGATCTTCAGATCTAACAGCAGTAGTTTGTTCCATTCATGGTTTTATGAGGAGAAATGTTGTGTGTTCTCACTGTTCGGTGAACACCTCCCACCCCAGACTTTAGTATCAAGCAAGAGAACATTCTCAGTTGCATGATAGGTTTAGTTCTTCCGTGGTAATAAAAAAAAAAACCCAACTGTGGTTTTCCTGTGGATGAATGAGGTCACCATGAGAGTTGGAGACCTGAATCTAATTCTTACATCCCAATGTGGTAATTAACATTTCTTATTTCACCTTTGTGGCAGTAGAAGAACAGAAAGGTAGAAACTTTTTGATCTAATAGTGCTGTAATTGGCCTGAAGAAACGTCTGAGAACTTTGTGGGGATAGGAGCATCTGTCTTCAGATTTGTCACGAAGGGAAGTCCTGAAGTCTCTTTCCAGGTCAGCAATCTGACGCACTCTATGTTCATTTGTTCCACGGCTTGTGGTAAGTGGTATAGTCTGTACAAGAGCATAATTCCATCATTTCTCCTTGCAGAAGTAGTTTTTAGAATCTGTGAAGGTCTGGGAATGAGATCAAATATTTAGTTGTGTGGCTTTTATTTTTTAGAAGAATCTTGTTTCTAAAAACAAAACACAACTCCTGGCTGTCCTTCATTAAGCACAGGAAACAGCTGTTGGAAAGATACTATTGTAAAATATGTACTTTAAATTTTTATTTTACTTCCTATTTGCAGAGTACACCCTTAGATGATACAATAAACCAGTAACCATTAGTGTCATGTTGTTAGAATAGGACTTCCAAGGAATTGGCAGTGAATTGAAAGTTTTGTGTCAATTTAGCATGAGCTCACTTTGTGTGTGTCACAGCCAAGGTACGATTTTACTTGCACGTTCTGCACTAACTTCAGTGGCGTGGACAGCTACGTTGTGTCACAGCAGAGGTGTGTGCGCTTTGGGTAGCTTCCTGGTTTTTAAGAACAAGGCTAGAAGAAATGAATGTCAACTAAGGGGGAAGTGGAAAGGTATGTTTGTCTTTGAATATTATGCTGCTTCGTCTGGAATTGAATCTAGAGCCGTTGGATCCTTTAATGCAAGTAGTACTTTTTTCCAAAATAATTCCAATGTAATGTGCATAACCTTTTTAAAGGACTTGCAAACATGTGAACAGGAAGTTTGTGATGGTTGCTTGTATTGTCATATACTTTGTTTAGTGCCTCGTTTGCCACTGTTAGGATGTTACTGTCTGTGAATATTGCTGAGCAGAGAGGAGACCTGCAGATGTGGGTGTTTCTGCTGCTTTTTGTGGGAATATTTTTCTTGTATGAATATCTGTTGCTTGTTTTATCAACCTGTCACCTCTTGTGATTTAGCCGGAACAGTAAGCACAACAGGGCAGCTGTTATGCTGGTGAAGATTGTGTAGGATTGTGCTTGTTGTAGGTTCTGGTCTGAATATGGTACTACTATAGTGAAAATTGTCAGCTGCAATTACAGTGCTAGTGCCTGAGAGGGCTAATTACCTGCATTCTACTAAACGTAAGCATTGCTTGAAATGAAAAAAACTTTTTACTGTTAGGAAAATAAGATTAAGAAACCGTATCTTGGTATTGCCAAGGAGGTGGTTCTTCTGTGGGTGATATCGATGTTGTGGGTACAGACCGATGTTGATATCAAACTCCATTTGAAGGAGTAACTGTTGACTGTGATATTAAGATTCCAGCGTGATTTTGTAATTTCATTTTTTATATAAGTGTGTGCTGCTGTTTAAGTAATTTTTCAGTGTGGTTGGCAGCCTGCGTATCTGGCACACTTGCACACAGCAGGTGTGAAGCTGAGCAATTTTGGTCTCTTCACTTCTGCCAGTGAGAATTTTAAAATGTGCTGTGGGTCAAGTAGGATTGTTGATGTGAGAACAGGCGACCACTGGCTGCTCCCTTAACAGCCTTTCCTGGCTGTTGGCAGGGAGGCAGCAAGGCACAAGCTCCTGCCTAGCGTCAAATACTGTCCTTCCTCAGAGGAGGCGCGCTGGAGGCATAGAGCTTCCCGGTAGCCTTCCTTCTCTCGTCAGAAGCAGGGTAACTGATCTTTTGTGTTGCAACTTTGTCTTACAGTCCTACTGCCAAAGTTTTTATCTTGGCTGTTCCTGAAATTTTAGACAGGAATTAATATTGTTTTTTACTTTCCAAGGGTTTAGGCAGTGTTAAATAAGTGCCTAAATAAGTGGTTTACCTGTTAATATATCCACACAATTCTAGGGAATGTGAAATGTTTTTTGTGGTCGTCTTGGAGATGAGAGGGTTTCACTTCAAATGTGATAGGAAGCCTTTTCATGCCATAAGAGCACAAAAACTGTGGACTGGTATTTTTTTCAGCCACAGTGCTGATGGTGGAAATAAAAACTGAGAAATAGGTCAGGTAAATTTAAAAATACCCACTTTAAAATTGTCCAGGGATTTTAAAAGGGAAAAAACCTCCCACACCGTAACGGGTAACTATTTAACATCTGAGATGTGGTTCTTCTGGACTAGACCGAAACTGAGCCAACAGCAGATCTCTTTTCTCCAAGTACCTGCTAAGAAAGGAACTCTGATTCTTCTCCTGTGGGTTCCTGCAGCCATATCTTAAATTAAAGGCTGCTGCCAGATTATACAAGCTAATAGCTAGAGATCTAACTCTTTTTTCCTCTTCCTCCTTCATGGCAGGAGGCTGCTAGTTTGTGTAGACTTTCAGTGGATACTTGGACCTCTGTCGTTTGATGTGGTTTTGCAAAATAGAAGAGTTAGCTCTTGGCATGAAAATTGCTGTTAGTCTTGGAGATGTGAAAATGGGGCAACTTAGTGCTTTGACACAACTTGCTAAAATAGTGTTTCTAAAACTTGAGTCAGAAAAAATGTCATTAATTTGCTAATTAATGTCTGTTAAATACAAAGGTCTGCTTCAGTGAATGGTTCTGCATCGATCTGTAAAGAACTTCAGTTCGTGCTGGAAAAAAAGCTCTGAAACTGGATTTATATAAAGCAAAGGAGAAGCATGTACTTTAAACTGGCAGAACTGTTTTAAACTTGTAGAACTGAACATTGTGACTTGAATATGCAAACACATGTTGCTCTCCTGATAAGAGTGACATGTTTTCCAGTCACATAGAGCTCGCAGAGCTGTGATGTCCTCCATGCAGAACTCAGCTCAGAGCTGTATGCCCCTCTCAGTTCGGACCCAGAGCCTGCTTCTGATGTGACCTTCTGTCCTGCTGCTTGGTTCACTCAAGAGTGACCCGAGTGCATTTTGGACAGGTGCTAAGTGGGAAACATGTTCCAGTGTCTCATGGACAGTCTGGTTAGTCTGCAAGGGAGCCCCTGCAACTGTCTCTGTGAACTTGAGTGAAATGCACCTTGTGAGGACATCGGGTGCTCAGCAGCAAGTATTGGGTCGATAGCTCTGTTCCTGTCTGTGCTACTGCCTTGTGTAGACATAACCTGGGAGAATTCCACCTAGGGAATTGGGAGGAAGGAATGCTACCGTGTCTGTGTCTTCATGCATGCTGTCCTCACCTTTTGTCACCTGAAATGAATGTAAATTGGAAGGGGCTTCTGCATCTCACCTGTGTGTAGCCATTTCTCGTGTACAGAGAAGAATAGTGTGTTGAAGCTAAGCAAACTCATATTTGCTATCAGCAGCCTCTGGATCAAATCTTGTGAAAATGTGAAAGAAGATATGCTGGTGGTGGGGTAGCTGTTAAATTGTGGCAGTAATTTTGCTCATTTGTCCTGACTTTCTGTTCTCACCCCCAAAGCCACATTGCAACGTGCCTCTTGCCTTTCATGCAGAAACACCTCCAGATAACTTGCAAATGAAAGATGGCACATTTTTTTAGAATATCCCCCAGCCAATATGCATAGCAGTCGTGCATGAAGCACTTTTATTTAGCCACGTGGCAGTTACACGTGGGTTACCTGCTCCGTTCTTTCTGGTAATTGCCTGATCCATTTTACAGCAAGCTTCTAAAAACACTGGAAAAGGATGTAATAGCTTTCTTAAGCAGTGTTTAGATCTCCAAAAATTTACTCAATAAAATGATGTCAATGCTCTTGTTTGTTTTTGTAAAGCCGCTTACATCCTGTAAATTTACTTGTATAATCATATTAACTCTCTTAATTTGTGAATTGTAAACTGTTCTGTGGAGTCACAAGACTTTTTCTTGACTGTTGTGCTGGAGTGAAGCAGCTGGGACTTAGAAAGCCAAAAACATTTGTGCGGTGGCTAAATGTAAGGATGACTCAGCTGAAATTTCTGATGACGTTATGCGTTTAGGGAACTTAATAAGCATGTGGCGTGCCTGCATCATCTCACGGCCGCTGCCTTGTCTCGAACAGCTTACATGTCCCTTATGGAGATACTAAAACACAGTCGGGCATTTTTATGCTGTACCAGTGTTAATTTTCTTGATCTGGCCATATTAAGTTCAGAGACTTTTTTTTTTTTTAAACCAACAGAATTTACATTAAGTGAGAAGAATTTTTAGAATGCTGTGGAATTAGAGGAGAAAAATATGCGTCCTGTGCATTCTGTTTGTTTTATCTAATTGTGAGAAAGGAGTCCTAAATTCTGACAGAAATTGAGAGGAAAGTGGGGAAGGAAAATATTTTTGTTAATGCATTTTCAAAAGAAGTTTGTTGGTTTTTTTAACGACAAAACTTCTTAATACAGAATGATCAAATTTAAGGGGAAACCTGCTCTGATAAAATAATGTCTGGTTATCCTCAAGTTGAAAGTTTTGCAAGTTAGATCTCCTGTTACTCTTTAGATCTGTTTGTTTTTTTTTTTTTTCTCTTTGTAATTGTGTTTGAAACTGTTTAATCACTGGAAGAGGGGGACAAGTAAGGATCAAAGCGTGATGATTCTGAGCAATGGGATCTGTTTCCAGCTTTGATGTTGGAATAGAGGGGGCAGGCACTACAGTTCCTTTTGGTTTTGTTTCCTCATCTATGAAACGTGGATAATGGTGCTTACTTCTGTGACTGGTTCAGGCTTTTATAGAAGAGAAGGACTGCTGACTGCCATTGCATCCCAGTAGTGGTACTGGTATTCTGTGCAGTTGTTCTGTAAGCTGTGCAATTGTCTGAAAAAATGCTTTGTAACTGAAAATGACACTATAGTTAACAAGCCTTGGGCAGAGGACTGCTGCTCTTGGCTGTGGGGCTGTTAAACAGAAGTGAGCTGTGCTGTGGCTGCTGAACATTGGAGTCCATCTGCAGCAGTGGTATCTCTGTATTACATCATTCTTTTGGAGAGCCAGAAACCTACAGCATTTGAGAGGAAGTCCTGTGTGATAATTTTATGGCAAAGTCACTAATTTTAATGTAAAAATTTCTGTAAGTTTCCTAACCCAAGCCAATCAAAAATGAATGGAAGTTCATTTTACTCAATAGCCTGTCATTGTAAATAGTCCTTATACCAGTAATGGAAACAGTGATCACATTTTTATTACTGTAAGTATCAGTTTTGGTTTGATTATGTGGTGGTTTACCTTGTTTTTGAGAATCCTGTTGAGAGAAATGGGAGAACCTTGACTTTTACTGATTTACATTTTCCTGTGGTTGAGTAGGAAATGGGCTGCAAGGGCGAGCCATGGACTTAGTTCTACGCCCTGTTGTTCTGAGTTACCAGAAAGGCTCACCTGGGTTTGCTGCAGACAGCTTGGGAGCTGTGAGACTGCTTTACAAATTGGGAAGTGGTGTTGTCTTGTGCTGTTCACTTCTGCAGTGTCCACTGAGATTTGGGAATGTGGAGTATCTGAGTATTTATGCCTACATCCACAGTGGTTATAATGCGAGATAGCTACCATTGTTGTTATTTTTCTGAGATGATAATGTGAAAATCCTTGATTAATACTGTTAAAGATCCTTTTAAGTGGTGTTGAAGATCCCATTTGAAGAAGTTATGGTAGCTCTGCATAACCAACAGAAGTGACACTAGTATCATCTTGAGAAGGTTTAAAACTTCTGAACCAGAAAAGTGCAGTAAAATTAGATATATCAGAGTGGAGCCAGTTTAATACAGTAATAAATAAGTACACAAGAAGAGATACGGAAGAAGGCAGGTAGTGGCTATTTCTTTTTCTAAATACTGAAGTTCTGTGTCTGCCTTTTTTTTTTTTTTTTTTTTTTTTGTGAAGAGAGGTAAATGAACTCTGCAATGTCAACAACAACAACAACTTTTTTTTTTTTTAAATACTGAAGTTTTTGTTCTGCCTTTTTTTTTTTTTTTTTTTTTTTTAAACTCGATCCATTTTGTCTCCCCAGGATTGGAATCTGACATGGCACACAGAAAATCCAGACTTCACCCAGTGCTTTCAGAACACAGTCCTGGTCTGGATTCCTTGCATTTACCTCTGGGTCTGCTTCCCAGTGTACTTCCTATACCTTCGTTGTCATGACAGGGGCTACATACAGATGTCAAACCTCAACAAGGCCAAAACGGTATGTGGCTTTTAAACACCAGAACTTATTAAACTTATCTGAAAGTTTGACTCTATTTTCAGCTATGTTTTAGCATGCTATTTTTGTCAAGCATCAATCTTCGTCTGCGTGCATGTTTCAGCTGCAACTTACTTGCTCTGCATGTGTTTGGTTTCCAAGCCTTATGCGTTTCCATTGCCCTTTTATCAATAGGCTTTCTGAAATTTACTCTGACATGGCAAAAAAGTAAGCAAATCCTTTGTAAGACCAGTTGGAGAAGACTATTCTAGGGCAGCTCTGTCTTGAGACCTTTATTTCAGTAATAAAAATGATTTATTATCCTATCAGCTTCTTAAGTTACACAAGCATAGATTTCTAGAGCTGCTGCAGGTTTTCTGTTCCACTTCTGTTGTGAAGTAGGTACTTAATGTTGTCTTAATTTTTTTTTTTTTTTGCCCCTGTAGAATAAGTGAAAAGTTTTAAGAAGGGCTATAATAACATGGTGTATTGGAGAGTTTTTGTCCCTGGAATCTGTTATTCAATAACGAGATTCACCAGGTTTTTTTTTCTTCATAACATCCTGACTTATATGGTACTAAAAATTAGTAAACTTTTTTCCTGTAGTGGACATCCCAAATTGCTCTTCTTTTGTGCTTGTTTTAGAATCGCCCAAAACCAGACAATCTGATTATGACTCCTGTTCTACTAACCCTTAACACACAGTGTTCACGTATATGTTGTGTTGCCTAGTCTGTGAGAACTTGATGTATGAAATTCACTTTTGTATTGCAGGCTTTGGGCTTAATACTGTGGATAGTCTGCTGGGCAGACCTTTTCTACTCTTTCTGGGAAAGAAGTAAAAATATTTTTCGAGCTCCATTTTTTCTCGTTAGTCCTACAGTATTGGGTGTAACAATGGTAAGTTCTTCTGTTATGGCCTTTGTTCATGCAAAGCCTTAAGCATCTTAGTATTATTCACAGTGTTGTAATTTTTTAAGCTACAGTCTTTACATACAGACTTAATCTGCAGTTGAACTGTGAAATACTGACTGTAAAATGTCTACTTTCTTTTAGTAAGAGTAATTAAAAAGCCCCAAACCCAAGTCAGCTGTGCTCACTGCATTGCATGTCAGCACACAAGCCAGTGCAGGTTGTCTTGCCTTATTTTTGTAGGCTTGAGCTACCATTCGTTTAATAGCTTGACTCAAGCGTGGGGTGGAGGAATCAAGCTGAGAGAACTGATTAAACCTGGGTTATACAAACCACTCTGAACTTGGTAAAAGACTGTCAAAGGCATCGCATTATTAAGTATCTTATTACGGACTCTCTTGCATGTAGCGTTCTTCAGTGTGTATTTTCTTTGTTACATTTCTCGGCAAGTCTTAAATGGCACATGAGGCACGTGGGTGTCCCCAGCTAAGTCTCTTCACCTAGGTGCCAAAGTATTGTCTACTTTCACACCAGTATCTCTGCAGCCTGCATTTCAAGGAAAATGCCTTGCTACTCCTTGATTGTCAGTTGTCTTACACTTACCACAGACCTGGAACGGTTGTGATTAAACATCATACTCAAGGGGAGACCGAGGGGTCACAAAAACTCCAACAGCAATAACAAAAACAAAACCAACAACACCCCCCCCCCCCCACCACCCCACACGCCCCA
>NW_010398523.1:13671-47555 GCF_000710305.1 Buceros rhinoceros silvestris
CCCCCCCCCCCCCCCCCATAACCCCGCTGCCCTGAAACATACTGACAGGTTCAAGAGCTGTTAAGTAGTTTGTGGTCATTTAATAATGCAATTGTCAAGCTTTTGTCAGGCCGATGGAAAATGCGTGTTGCAGCAGCCAAGTGATGTTACTAAGTTGTACCAGCTTCCTAAGGGACTCCAAAAGCACACAAAATATGGAAACAGAGTAATATATAGTCAGTGTTGTTTGGTGTTGTGGCTTGTGTAGAAAGAAATCTTTTTATTTTAAAAATAATCGGTTAGGAAATACTTGGAAATGTTATAGTGTCATTATAATTGCATGTTGATCTGTGGTGTAGAACCAGGAAAGTAAAGAAACAAAAACTGGCATCTTTTAATACTGCTTTCATGTATGTGGTCATTTACTTCTACGTACTACATATTCCTTTTCCATTTCCTGTCTACTACTCATCTTTCCTGCTCCAGAGAATTTCCTATTTAAATGTATTTTTTAATTACTCTGAAAATATGTGGGTGTTAGAATGTGTGGGAGATACTGCATTTGAAATGCTAAATAAGCACTTTAACACAGTACCTTGTATACGTACATAGTGTGTTATAAAACTTAAAGCTTGTGAATATATTTTTGTCTTATTTGTCCACAGTTGCTTGCCACGTTTTTAATACAGTATGAAAGAATAAAAGGAGTCCAGTCTTCAGGTGTAATGACGATTTTCTGGCTTATCTCATTGTCATGTGCCACAGTGGTTTTTAGATCCAAAATAATACATGCCTTAAATCCGGTGAGTGATTGCTAGCTCATTCAGTTGAAAATAATCCCAAATGCTGCAGTAATAGAGTAGTTGCTGGTGAATTATGCCAGTCAAGTCAGTTAATGATCCATTCAGTTCACCTTCATTCCTTGGGTTATAAAAGCAAATCAAGCAAGACTTAATGGCTCTTGTTTTGAAATGCTATTGAAATTCATAGTGGTCTTAACTGTAGCAACAGTTGCCAAGAGAATTGTGCTGGCTGTGTCTGCTCAACTACAAAAAAAGTGTGTAATTTGGATATGAAACTGTTCTGGGAGTTCACATCGTCTTCCTGTTGATTATACAGTGGATTTCCTGAAACACTTGGTGTGGTAACATGGTTTTACCTGCTGAGACAAAATGAAAGTGTACAAGTGAAATATTTTTATGTCAGTCTGCTTTATAGTGAGGCCACCTCAAGATCAGTTGTGGAGCTGCCTCAAAATGGTATAGCACTTTTATTTCTCGAATCCTTTAAGCCGTGTTGTGAATTCTGAGAACTTCCAGCCAGCTTTTGTCTTTGGCTGGCTTTACTGGTGTGGGGGTGTCCATCCATCCCTGTGTTTTGATTCCTGTGGATTATGCTTTGTGTATCAGTCCCAGTCTAAAAAATGGAAGAACCTCTGGAATATGACCACAATGCAGCAAACTGTATCAAAATTCTGCTCCTCTAATTCTTATTTCCTCTGTGCATACTAAATAACAAATTTGCTTTGAAAACAGCTTGCTACCCCATGCATAAATGCCTCGCTGCAGTAAAGAATACTTTGACTTCAGATTGGGGTATGTTGTATTGGTACAAACAGTGTCTTGAAGAGAACTTCTCTACAGGAGTTCATGTTGGTGTGTTTATGGCAGTGACTGATTAAGAAGAAATGGTACCTTTCATCTCCTCCCCAGTCTCTTTAACTTCCCTTCACAAAAATAGACATTGATTTTAATTTGCATGGGGGTGGGTTGTATGTAACATTCATATAGTTTGCTGAATTTACGGTAAGGAGCTGGTTTATGTTGAACATTAACATGTTGTTTTACAGAAATTCTTCAGGCCTTCTAATTGGAATATTCTCTTCCGTTGTAGGGTGCTGAAGTGGATGCATTTCGTTATGTCACCTTCTGCATCTACTTTGTCCTGTTACTTGTACAGCTCATCTTGTGTTGTTTTCCAGAACGAGCGCCTCTGTTTTCTGAAACAGTGAATGATCCAGTAAGTGTTCAGACTATACTGAGTGCTGAGGATCGTGTGTGCAATACTCTGTACCATGCGTATTAGGGCCATAGTCTACCAGATGGCAAATAATTCCGATCTTGTTGGCTTGTTTGCAATAAGGTGTTCTTTGGTTGGTGACACATGATGAAACCCATAACGTGCAAAACTGCATGTTGTGTGCTGCATTTGAGAAAGCAAAAATACTCTTTCAGTCATTCCTGAAGGTGAGTCACATGTTTTTATATTGAGTGGTACTTCTGGCAATCGGTGGGAAATACTGACTTGAAATGCTATCCTCCTAGTCATCTGATACCGATCAGGAGGCAGTAATTCATAATAATGTGTATTCCCTTCTTACCGAAGCTGGGGAAGAATCTACACCTGGAAAACTTGTGAATTTGAATACATGCATTTAAATTCCGTATTTGCCTCCTGTTCAGGCAAAAATTTAACAAACTCATTTGCAAGAGCAGGTAACATTAGAGGGTGGTCTGGATGTAGAAATTTAATTTTATCTTGACGTGATCTTTTTTGCATGTGTTCTTAATTATACATGCTAGCTATATGGCATGGATCTAAAGTGACCCAAGGGATGCTGGGTCACTGTTACTGCCCACTTAGCCCTGGGCTAGATCGTCGGAGTCACAGTGAAGAGACATCTCTCATGGCCTGGGGTTTGGATATGCTAGAAACCTCAGCGCTGTATTTTTCTGTAAATCGTAATTCTGATTCGATTGATGTTAGGTAACACTGACTGGTGAAGAAAGGTGTGAAATGTGTGAGGGGAGAAATAAACGTTGCCTTCCTAACAGTGTAAAAGGTCTGTAGCCAGTTGCACCTCCTGAATTGCACCGTTACTGTCTCCGTTGTTACCCAGTGTGCCGGCGGTGCCCTGCATTAGCACTAGCAGACAGGCTGTGAGTACATGCCTGGAGGGAACAGTGTGCTGCTGAGTCTTTGGACCCTCTTCATCTTTGGGTTCTTTTCATCTCACTCAGGGAAGAACTGTGTTTGACAGAATGCTATGCATTTATGGAAACCTTCTTTTCTGCTTTGATCATGGTGACAATAATTACAAGGTGCTTTGAGACCACAATGGTTTGGGTTTCTGTTCTGTTTCTAGGAGTGTCTCCAGCAAATAAGGCAGACTTCAAATTTTAACCTTCTTTTTTCATGAGCGTTGTGTTTGTTGAGTGTTATGATAGGGAAAAGAGCAAAGTGAGTCACGTTAATCCATCTTAAATTCTGCTTTATTCTCTTCTGCCAAGCGTTTCCAGACCAGAATTGTTTGTAAGTCTTGGGTAAAATCTTATTATATGTTTACTTAAGCCAAATAACTACAGTGAGATTTCTAAGATGCAGATGCTGTTGTATACAGAAGTGAAACCATATGTTTCATCTGGATTTCACTTCGTTTAAATTACATAAGTCCAGACTTGTTACAACTTGTTGTCTTCATTCTATCTGGCTTGAATGTCAGTAGTTCTTTGTGCAATATTTATTTAGTTTTATCAAAAATAGTATTATCTGAAGAGTAATCTAATATGCTTTAATGTTTTAAATTTTTGCTTTATGCAGATGAAGTCCAGTTTTTGGTTTTACACGTTCTAGAGAACTCTTGAATTGAGAGTTTCTACCTGCAAGTAGATTTAAAAAAGTATGAAGGAAAATAATACAGCATTTTATGTAAAGTTTGCAATACTTATAAATTTTGTTGAAGTTGAAAGTATTCCCTCTATTTCCTGAAGTAGCAATCTGTTTGTCTGTCTTGGTGTGGCTGAAGATAGACAGTACTGTTCTCCCTCAGCTTTTTTTTTTTTTAACCTCTCTGAGTTTAAAAACTTTTATTCATTAAGCGATGGTATTGGATTTGCTTGCATTCATTTTGTTGCAAGTGTTTAAATACTTCTGAAATATGGAACTCTTATCCCCTTTCAAAAAAAGCATCTGTCTCATACATACTCTTATTCTTCCCTACAAATTTGCAAAAAAGGTTGTTGGTGAAGAGGAGGAAGTGCAGGAGTCTGTTTAGTGTAGCTTGCTTACAGGACACTTCAGTACAGCTTGGTGGAGAAGCCAGGTTACACAAACATGAGCTGAAAATTGCCAACCTTGGAGATGCTTGGCTCTGGCTCTCAGTTGCAGTACTCTGGTGTTTGGTGACTTCTGTAGACGGAAGTAGTGAGTTGCTCCAAGTACAGTTGATGATAAAAACCTGGTGGTTTGTGTGCCAAAGAAGTGGCTGGTTGTAGCATTCTTTAGCAGCTATTCAGAGCAGTGGAAGAGGGAAGAGAGAAATCTGCACTGAAATTCTGCAGGTAAATCACTTTCAGAGCCTTTGAAATTCTTCAGCCCTCCTCTCCGGTGTTTTAATCCAACCAGATTAGGAGAGGATGTTAACCTGAAGGGTAGCTGGAACAGGCAGCTGTTGTGGCTGATGCAGAACGCGAGCTAGCTGCCTGCCTTTGTGGACACTTACATTTCTCGTACTTGTGGACGGATGAGATGCAGGATTTTGAGGCTGTTTTGGGATGCTTTTATGGAGTTTGTTGAGTTTTTTTTTTTTTCTTTTTTTATTTGTGCATCTGTTTTGGAGTCACAAAACGTAACTGCTTGAATGGTAGAACTGAATTCTTCATTTAAGACTAACTCTACCCAATTAACGTGTTTATGGTCCCATGTGGTAGCATTCCTTGCAGTGCTATAGGCGGTCGTGATGGTGACATCCTGGGATATTGTCTGGCCTGCACTGTCCTATAAAATTCTCTCCACCGTTTGTTGTGGTGTTGATATGGAGCACTGCTCTTCCTGTTTCCCAGGGGTCTAGTCTGCTGATAGCATTGAAGCTGTGCTTGGGTTTTCTGGACAGGCTCTTCAAGAGCATAAATGCCACGTTTAGTAATCTGAAAAAAATACTGTAGACAAAAGGCATTTCAAAAGCATTTTTTCTGCTTGGTTAGTTTATTTTGGCCCTGTAGCAGTCACTTCGTATATGGATTGATTTCTTCTTCTCTCCTTTAGAATCCATGTCCAGAGTTCGGTGCTTCTTTCCTCTCCAGAATCACATTTTGGTGGATCACTGGGTAAGATTAAGAAAAAGATAAAGCACCGGTTAAAGTTAGATGGCATTTTAGGATCCTGCTTTGACAGTTAAATTAGCAAGAATCATGCAATAATAATTTTGGTAGATAGAAAAATAGATTTTTTTTTTTCTTTCAAATTTGTTTAATCTTTTTTACTTTCTTTGTAGGGTTGTTGTAATTTAAATTTTGTCAGTATATATCTAGTACGTTTGCTGAAAGAATATAATAAAAAAAATTCTTTGGGAAATATAAGAAGGTAGAAATTATCTGCTGTATTTGGAAGCTAAGGCATTCAACATTATTAACTTGTCCAATAGGTTGTTTTGTTTTCATTAACGTAACTTTAGTTATGCTGTATGATTTGATCACAACACATGTTCTTGTGAGTTAAAACACAGGGATGTATAAAATAATATTGGTTTATAGTTGTGGTTGATACTTGGCCAGAGTTCCAACAGAAAGCTAGATGAAAGGAATCGCTTTGTAAAATTAAAGGCTAATAATGATTTTGAAACTTGGTAGGCATGGGAATATTAATTGGCTGGCTGATTTCCAAATGAGATCACTTCATCCTTTCTTTTATTTTTTCTGAAATTTAAGTTCAGTGGCATCCTGGATCCTGGAATGTCTTTGTGTCTAATTCTTGCAGTAAAGATGGGAGAATGTATGTTTTAGCACCTGTAGGAACACAGGTCCAGATGCTAAACTCTTGCATGTGCTTTTGAGAAGAGCTGGCTCTGTTTTGGGTGTGGATGTAAAGGACTACTGTCTCATGGCACGTATATATGTATGTGTGTATATATATGTACACACACATATATATCTTCTAGAGCTCTTAAATATATGTTTCTAATACAGGTTGATGGTTCAGGGTTATCGGAGACCTTTGGAAGCCAAGGATTTGTGGTCATTAAATAAAGAGGACAAATCGGAGGAGGTAGTGCCACGTTTGGCTAGAAACTGGGCAAAAGAATGGGAAAAGACCAAGAGGTAAGTTCAGTTATCCCGGCTAGCAGTTCTTCCAAGACGTGGAGGTTCAAAAGCTCAAGTTACTCAGCTTCTACTTAAAAGTGTTTGTCCTCTGTTATTGAGCCTGCTTTCGTAAGGCCCAGGTGGCAGCTCTGTATTTGTCGTCAAGTGCATTCAGAACAGGAGCCAGGTAGGGTATTGTGTGTTGTCTTTATGAAGAGCTGCATCATGATTCCTTTAGTCTTTCATGATCCAAAACTTGATTATTGTTACTTTTGACATGTGATTTTTCCCTGGGGAGGGAAGTTTTCCCACAGTCAAACTGCAGTTGTGTAATTTAGAAGCTTGGGCTCCCTCTGTAGTTAGTGAAGCTTCAGGAGGGCAGTTCAGGGTGTAAAAGTGAGAAGCTTGTTTCTTTCTTTTGACGGTATAGGGAGCCTGGCCATCTAACCCAGCTGACTAAAACTAGGAAGACTGCATGCCTGCAGTTTCCATCCTCCTGCAGCAAATAGAAGTACCTTTGTGTTGAAGGAAAATTACTTGATTGCTTACACAGTGTATTTTTACATAGACTTTGTCCTCAGAAGTTTGGAATCGCACCGTTTGGCATAAGCCGGATATGTGAAATGAGTATGTTCAGTCCACTGGGGATGACTTGGCATAAGCGTGATGGCAGTCTTTTAACTCCGGTGGTACAGTGAGGCCTTGATTTTGATGAAAGTTTAGCATGCTGGTCTTGAGAATAATATTGTCCCTTGCTCTTCAAGTTTAACACAAGTTATGGCCTTATTCCTCATTCCCCGGGGCAGACCTGTAGGAGAGATTCAACAGGAATATGATCCCTCCATTTCTGAATGGCCAGTTCATTTAGCTATGGTTGTATAATAAAAGGATATTTGAGTAACAGTAAAACCCAGTTAAACTCTTAAAGACAAACATCTCGTTTGTGTACTGTGCCTTTTTCCAGTTGGCTTTATGCTTGAATAAAGGCTACTTTATATACCTGTTCTTATTTCAGGCAACCATTAAACATGCTATACACATCCAAAAAGCAGCAAAAATCAAGTAGCTCAGAAGGTGATGTGACAGAAGAGGCTGAAGCTTTGATTATAAACCCATCTCAGAAGAGCTCTGATGCATCTTTATTCAAGGTGTTATGTAAAACCTTTGGACCATATTTTCTCATGAGCTTCCTGTTTAAAGCTGCGCATGATCTCTTGATGTTCGCAGGCCCAGAAATTCTGAAGTAAGATCTATATTCTTTATTATTTTATTAAAAGTATGTGGACAGAATGAAAACACACTGCAGCTCACCAAGCTGCTTTGCCTTCAGTTGGTTCAACGGGGAAGAGTTGTCACGCAAGTTAAAGACCATGCACACAAATGACTTTGGTCCACTAGTTTTCAGACTATAACGTCATGCCTTAAATGTTTGACTTTACATTCCGTTCCAACACTAGGAAGGCCAGGCAGGAACATAATCAACAATAGCAAGAGAGTATATTTAATTCTAATCTGTAATGATTGTGGGACTACAGGTTACAGTATGTGAAGCAACAGGGAGCTAAGGGGATAGGAATTGTTGTACTGCTTTGAGGTGAGAAGTAAACCAACTGTAAGTGGTTGTATTTTAGCTGGAGGGAATATGAGACTTCTTAGTGTAGTTCCAAGAGAATGCAGTACATGTAAGGTTTGTGATTATGTTTTGAAGTAGCACATTGTTATGAAGAGGGAGTGATGTGTGCTAGTATAAAATAATCTCCAGTTTCTAAGAAGTTTGCTTAAGTGTTTTGTCTCAGTTTGGTTCTTTGGTGCTTGCATGACCCGTATAATGTTCTGAATAGTCTAAGGTTGTAATCCTGATGTTTCGTTTCGATTTGCATATATCAAGAGAACTGATTCCTCTTTCCACAGATTGCTAATCAACTTCGTAAATAACAAAGCTGCCCCAAACTGGCAAGGCTACTTTTATACAGGGCTACTGTTGGTTAGTGCCTGTCTTCAGACACTGATTCTTCACCAGTATTTTCATATTTGCTTTGTAACTGGAATGAGGCTCAAAACAGCTATTGTTGGTCTAATTTATCGAAAGGTAGGTGTTTCTTCAAATGTACGATACCTCTTGGTGACTGCAGATGCATCGCTTAAGACTGAATAATATAAGTAGGTAGAAGACTCTGATAGGCTGATTCCTAACTCCTAACAGAAATAAGGGGGTATCTAATTTATAAATAAAAGTCTTTAAGGTAGAGCAATTTTCTAATTTACTAGTTAAAATTCAGGCTCCTTTTTCTTGCTGCCAAACATGAAACCTTGTCTCATTTAGACTAGGGATGTGAAACTGCTTCGGTTTGTGCAGAAATTAAGATGCATCTACCTTTACAACTTCATTTGAGACTTAGCAGCAGTGCCACCTCATCTTGGAAAAAGCTAGAACATTTTAAAAAGCTGTGGACTGGTTGCTCAGTGTGAGAAAAATGTTTGACAAGAAGTAAAGATTCTGCTTCTTATGCTAAAAAACGAAACAAGAAAACAACCCCCTAACCCCAAAGACTGCTTATTCTCTTCAATTCTGTCTTCGTTTAAACCCAGCTGCTTGCTTCTAATTATACAACGTGCATTTTGTGCAGGGTTAACAGAATATGAAGCAGGAAAAGAATTGCTTGTAATTTTAAAGATGAAGCTCTGTAAAGCAATTGGATTCTGTGGAGAAAACGCAAATGAGTAGGTCTTTCTTCATGTTGCCTTATTTTTTTATTTTTAATCTGCGCCTAGGCACTTGTTATCACAAATTCTGCTAGAAAGACTTCTACTGTGGGTGAGATCGTGAATCTAATGTCTGTGGATGCTCAGAGATTCATGGACTTGGTTACCTACATAAACATGATATGGTCTGCACCTCTCCAGGTGATACTAGCACTGTACTTACTGTGGGAGGTGAGTACTGTGTGGTGTTTTCCTGTTTCGACTTTGGCAGCTTCCTGTGCTGCTGCTTCTGGTCATGACTACAGACAGCTGTTGTTCAGACCACTGAAGTGTGGAGAACAACAGCGGTGTGAAGAAAATGTTGTTTGTTTAGAAGCCATTCAGAGCCGCTTTTGTCACTGCTGTCAAGAAGGAAGGCAGGAGATTCTTAATTTGCACATCTTGAGGGCATGTGGGAAGGACATGGGAGCTACTAACCTTTGGGGGACTGCAGCACCTATAGTATCTCCCTTGTTGCTTGATTTAAAGAGTGGTCTTGGTTCTGCGCTCAGAAACAAATGAGGTGTTTGCATCAGGCTGGCTGACTCTTCCCAATTCTCACCGTCAACCGTAAAGGCAATGAAATTCCCCCATGGAGCTGGTCACTCCCTACTACAGAAGAACAGACAAGCCAGCAAAAACTGGAAAATGTCAGAATTTTTCTGTGTGTGTAGATGGCTAGTGATCTTTATATAGCTCTCTATATGGGGGCTATATATGTATATTTTTTTCAAAAATCAAAGCACATCAACCCAAGCCCCTACTTGACCCTTTTCTTTTTCTTTCAAGCTGTTCTTGAAAAGGCAGGAAGATGTTGAAAAGCTATTTCAGAATGCTTTTTCTGTAGCATATGCAGTGGTTTGACCCAAGATTTTTAAAAATCAGTTTGAATAAATATTTACAATTAAGTGTTTTTCAGAATTTAGGTCCTTCAGTGCTGGCAGGTGTGGCTGTCATGATCCTTCTGGTTCCAATAAATGCTGTGATGGCAATGAAGACAAAAACCTACCAGGTTAGAACCTGTATGTATGTGACAGCACTTTTAAAAAATAGGTTCTGTTCTTTGACTTATTCCTGAAGTTTGTCCTTTTAAACTTTTTCCCTTCCTTCCCTGTTTTTCTAAGGAATAAATGGAGGGAATGAAAGGTCGGAGATGTTGAGTATGCAGAATAAACAAACTGATGTATTTTTCAGCATTACAGTGTATCGGAACATAATGGTCTGAAAACTTTGCGGTAGTTAAGTCTAAGGTAGCAGGCTAGCCAGCTTCATGAAATGACCAATGAAGGGATTGGAATTAGTTGAATTTTTAACTTGCTGCCTAAGAACTAGAGTGCAAACATTAACTATGCTCTGCCTAATGAATCTTAAAGTGTGAAACAGTCATGCTTGCAGTGTTGGGGAGTGTGTGTGTGTGGTTTGTTCTTAGTTGTTTGTTTTCCTTTCTGGAAGGATGAGGAGGGAGAAGCCTTAGTGTTCGCTGTTCTGGATCCCTAGTCAATTTTATTTAGAGAGGATCAGTGTGTTACAAAGAGTGCACATAAGTAAATGTAGATTCAAACTCTTATGTTTTCTATTGCAAAATCTGTTTCCAGCAGTCCCACCACATGCTTTTTGGTGCAGACTGCACTAGTAACTGAATTTGCCAAGTGTCAGAGGAGATAGATTTATTTAAGTTAAACCTTTTAGCTCTGGATGTTCATCAGAATATACCACAGCATTTGATTCCCACGTGGGAGAAGTAGGTATGTCTCACCTATCACAGCCCCACTGCCATGGGTAACAGCTGTCTGGGTTAGCTGTACTGGGGCAGTTTACTGCTCTGCCTACTGTGGCCTTAGAACATTGTTTCAGCTTCGCACTGCCCTCATTAAAATACTTCACAAAGATGGAAACTTCTGAAGAATGGGCTTTCTTCTTACGGCTGATGGAAAGCTTTTTGCTGCAGTGCATCGTCAGAAAGCCATTGGTAATGCTGAACGTGAAGCAATACCAAGTTCAGGCGAAGGTTAAATGCAAACCGCACATCACCAAAGCTTGATTATTGTGGCTAATTTTTTTTAAGCGCATATTGTACCTTGGAGGAACTTGAGTCCCAGGGCTCCCCGATGGAGGATTAATCCCACTTAAACCAGTGCCAAAATTGTTTTAAACTTGGCTCAGATTTTTAGTTGCATGAAGCATTCTTTTAATTGATTTAAAACATCTTGTTAATTCTGCATGTTTGTTTGTTCAGATAGCATCTCAGATTTCCTGCTTGGGAAGCTAGTAAGCTTTTGATGATAATGAGCTAAATTTTGCCATTGCAAAATAAAAAGCTCAGAACTTTGTGGCTCTGCCAAGTATTGTGCTCTGCTAATTACTTGTTGCAATGTTGTTTTTAGATGGCTCAAATGAAGAGCAAAGACAACAGAATTAAGCTGATGAATGAAATTCTCAATGGGATTAAAGTTCTGAAACTTTATGCTTGGGAATTAGCCTTCAGAGAGAAGGTATTAGAGATCAGACAGAAAGAACTCAAAATCCTAAAAAAATCTGCTTACCTTGCTGCAGTGGGAACCTTCACTTGGGTTTGTGCTCCTTTTTTGGTAAGTGAAACAAATCTAGAAGTCTGCTCTCCTTTTGGGGGTCATGCTTTCCAAAACAATGCTTGAGAACTTGTTTTGGTTTTGTTTTTTAATGAGGAAGAGTCAGAATGCCTTCTGCAGTGGTGGGAAATGAAACAATTGTTGTCTCCCTCTCTCTGTGAAAAGGCAGTACTGTTTTCTTTGGAACTTGGTAACATCCAAGTTGGATGTATTCTAGAAGTAAATGGTCTAAAGTATTTAAAAATAAAAACCTCCTCTGCATCCCCCTTATTTTTGGTGGTGTACTTGAGGAACCTAAGATTAAATGTATTGTCATGTTTAGAAGTGGTTACTAACGTGCATAGCACCCTCCAGGTGGTAGCTGTGGCAGATAGAGTAAAACTTCCCGCATTGCAGCATCTTTCTGAGAGTAGCGGATCTTTAGATAAGAGTCCTTGATCAAACGGGACATTGTACAGCAGTCAATGACCTGGGTTCATCTAGCATTGGTTTAAGAACGATGTGGAGAGGTGAAGCTATTGTGTATCCTGGTATTGCTTCAAATTCTTATTTAAAAAAAAATATTCTTAATATATGAAACATCCCCAGGGTGTTTGTGGTTAGCTTACACTTAAACTAATAAAAAGGAGAGAAGGGTGAGATCACATCAAAATTACTTTGAACCCTGTTAGAAGAAAGGCCATTGCTCTTGTCTGCAGAAGCAAATAAAAGCCATGACTACATTAGGGTAAAATATGTGTTGTTGAAGGTGTTTAAGTGTGCTTTCCAGTCTTGGATTCCTTCTCCGCAAACATTGTTAGTGTTTAGATTATGTTTTGGCATGATGAAAGGCAGAAGCAGCAGTGCCCGGGGTAGGAAACCGCAGCAGCATTCTTAAGTGAATGCTTTTCTAAAAGAAGTCTGAGATGGTTTTAATATAAATACATTATTAACTGAAGTTTCTAAATAAAACTTTGCAGGTGGACTCTTTAATTCTGGTATGTGGAGTCTGAGAAAACAAATTTGCCTATCGAGTAGCTCTGTTTCAATGCACATTGTGAATGCATGGCAATGGTCCTGCATCTTAGGAGGTTTGCTGCGGGGGCAGAATCGGTACAGCCCGAAGTGCAAGGCTGTTGTTTAACATCTTGTTTGTTCTTTTGTATATGTTCTTCAGAACTTATGATTAAAGAATTATTGCAAGTGCTTACTTGAAAGCACTTTTGACATACAAAACAAAATCCTTTATTTCTTCTTCTGTTTCCATGGCCAGGGCTCTTTTAAAACATTGTTTAATAGTGGTGTCAGGAAACGATTCATTTGCGGTACCTCCGCTAGTATGTGTGCTGATAAGGGTGTATTTCAGATTGATTCCTGGTAACACAAGAGTGCAGACATGCTGCTGGTGAGATTATTCTTTGGACCCTGTCTTGTTTTTGATCTCTGTGGGAGTTCTTTCTCCCTGGGATATGGCTGTCCAAACTAAGGATTGTAGAAACAAGCTACTGTACTGGACACAGCTGAGTCAGCTGCTGCACGAAGAACAATACATGTCCCCAGAGCAGTCAGATTTTTAACAGAAACACTAATGTCTTCAGTGGATGCTCTGCTTAGGTGAGACAGTTCCTTAGGCATTTGAGCAATTGTTTCAAGTCTCATGGGAGGGGGAATGCCAAGGGTTAGCCTACCTTGGCTTCTCGTTTTAAGTGGCACTCTGTGGGAAAGAGTTGCTGGCTCTTGTGATAGACTGAGATATGAGAGTTGTTACCGTGGGATAAAACACTGAAGGGAATAGATCCAAAGGTGAGCATTTGGTTTTACTTAGTTTACTTTAATTTTGCTATAATTCAATCAACTCATTTTTAAAAAATTGTAAATAAGTATATGGATATTTTAAAATTATTTTTATACCTTATGATTGATAACAATGGTTCAGTGTCATTGTTCAGCTTGGATCTTAAGCTTTTCTGCTGTGAACTGTTTAGGGACTATAGGGCTTCATCTTTGTAAGGCAGTAACATTTCAAGTTTCTTGGAAAACAATCTGTCCGTGATAAAGTGGGCTGTATTTGGAAATCTAGGGTTGTGGTAGTCTCCGCAAAATATAAAATGCATTAGCATTGGGGCACTCCTGCCTTTGCTATGTATCTTACTGGTTTAGTGTCCGGTACTGCGGGGAGCACCTTAAAACTGAAAGAGAACAGCAAGAATGACTAATGACCCTTCCTCTCCTTCCCTTTTCTTGCAGTGTGACCACAGATATCCTGGGACATTTGTGGTTTCACCCTTGCTATGCAAGGAAAGTGAGCACTTGACACCTTTCCAATTTCTTTTTACAACAATAGATTTAAATCAACTGTTTGTTTTGCAGAAGAAACAAGGAAGTTACCAGAACATTACTCTTTCTTTGGCTTGTAGACCTCTGAATCCAGTTGTCAGACTGTGTGACTCCTGAGTTAGGGTAACGTTTTTCAAAGCTACTGACTGCGTAACCATTACACTCTGTTTCAGGTTGCCTTGTCCACATTTGCGGTGTACGTCAAAACAAACAAGACCAATGTCTTGGATGCTCAGAAGGCATTTGTTTCCCTAGCACTGTTCAACATCCTCAGGTTTCCATTGAACATGCTTCCTTTGGTTATCAGCAGCATAGTAGAAGTAAGACTTCAGTCATTAACGGGTGTTTCTGCGCAGAAGTAGCCATTGGGTGCAAAGATTACATTCTTATGCTTAGAGAATGTCCACTGGTGAAATTCAGCCACATCAGAAAGGATGCTTTGCATTTCCTGTGTGTTAAGTGCTGTGCAAGCAAAATTATCAATCCGGGTTATGGTGGGTGGGTGTTCCTGAAATCAACCATGTCTTTTGTGGTTTGGGAAGTGTGAGTTTGACTGTCCAAGAAAGCATGCAATGCATATGCAGTGGATTTAAGGAGGGGTTGGGAGTGCGTGATAATGATGTAATATATGTGTGGTGCGGACCTACAAGGTCTTAAATACAATGAGCAGGGTGTAAGATAGTTTTACATCCCTTTTCCATGTAGGCCAGTGTCTCCTTGAAGCGCCTTAGAGTGTTCCTGTCTCATGAAGAGTTGGATCCAGACAGCATAATCAGGTGTCCCATCACAGATGGTGAGTTTCTTTTTCTGTTGAAAATCTCTGTGTACAGGTTTTGCAGTGACTTCAGTGTTTCTTTTGCTTTCTGTAACAAATTTACTGCATTTAGATGTATTTCACTGATAAATTTTGGTCAGAAAGCAGAGAATGGAATTGTGAAATGAAAATTAAATTATATAAAGTTTCTACCACCTTCACGGGTAATTTCTTTCGTCTCCCCAACTCCATTGTCCAAACTACAGAATGGTTGCATCCAGGCACAGATGGTCACTTAAAAAATTACTTGTTAGCCTGTTTTAGGTGTAGCCATTTGAAATTTGGAGGCGGTTAATAGAATGATAATTAATGCTGTGCTGAAACCCAGCATTTGGAGAAGAATGAGGTTGTAACACTTCAGCACTTCTGAAGAAGAAAGGATAAGTCCCAGTTCTTGCAAATACTTCCACTTTCTGTTTTGTGGAAAGAGCGTTAACTCCCAGTGTTGCTTCCTCTGTGCCCAGTGTTGCTGGTCTGGTTATATAGAGCCATTTAGGAGATTGATGAGCATGAAGGCAGATTTACTGAAAAAATAACGCCCCTTTTTCTGACAAAACAAAACTTGACTTTAGTTATGCCAGTCATTCCAAATGATTTTTTTTTTTTTTTTTTACTTCCTTTATACGAAGATAGTGAAATCCCTATCACTCCCTCACGTGGTTAGGTGAGTTCTGTATCGTTTCAGTCATTTGGCTTTCCAGTAGGCAGTAGACTGCCGTATATTCAAATTTTTTCTCTCCCCGTTTTCCTTTTGGAAATATCTCCTTCCCTTTCTCAGCTGATAACCACGAATACATTGCTCACAAATCTTTAGTGCGAGTTTTGTTTTTTTGGAGTTTCTTTTGTTCCATAATGGGTTGTACTTACCCAGTATTTACCTAGGCCAAGTATTTATTGCATACTTGGTTGAAGTACGAGTGGTACATTTTGATTTGTTGCTGTAAAAATCAACAGATGCCGGTACCATGTGACATTTCACTAGTAGTTTTGGTAAAAATTATTTTATTTTATATTTTGATTTATTTTGCCCTATCATTCCTATAGTAACTTGGCTTTGCACATGGACTTGACAGTTTAGCTGATGCTTTCACTGAAGCCCAGGTTAGATTGAGGCTGCTGGTTCCCTGAGCTGGCTTTGCAGTGCTGCAGGGGAGTTGCTGGATAAAGGAGGATGCAGCTGAGTAAGTGAGGATCTCTGTATCATTGACATTCACATACCTCCTGGTTACTGAATAAGTGTAACCTCAGAACCTCTGATGTTTTGATAAATTGAGTAAAAGCAGAACACAAGCTTTTGGTAAGCAGTGGGTTGTTGTTCTGCTGGAAAAGCAGCTTTGTACATCTGCCTGTGTGTGCTTAGACTTCTGTGGCATGATCCGGAGCATACAATTCATAGAATTCAGCTTCTTGCTTTGGCACTTTTATAAATACAAATTTTCTATTTGTCAGGTGAAGGATGTATTGTTGTAAAGAATGCAACGTTCAGCTGGTCCAAAAATGATCCACCTTTGCTGAACAGGTAAGAATTAGTACCCTTTGTTCCACTCCATAATCTTCCTGCATTGTAAACAATCTATATGCAAAAGAGTTTGTTGCCCTAAAGGAATAGCAGAACAGATAACATCTGTTCTACTTCTTTTTTTTAAACAAGAGGCTTCATGAACTGGAGGAGTTTATGAAGTATGTTGTGTATGTATGGAATGCATAAAGGGGAGTAGCAGGAGGCACAATGACAGGAGAGAAAGCCTCTGAGGTTTTTAAGCTCTTGCTATGTGTTGCAGGTGGGATGAGCTCCATCTAGAGGATGCAGCCAGATTAGCCCCTTGTAATTATCCCTTGACCCTCATGTTTGCCCTCTGTCCTCAGTCTTCCTTTTAAAATCTTACTCTCACTAAACTGTAGCCAACCTTAACTCCAGTGCCGGAGAAAACCAGTGAAGAACCTTGCACATGGTACAACTGACAAAGTAACTGAGGTGATGCGGGTACAGGCTGTGTCCTCCCTGTGCCCTGTACCCTTCCTAAATTTTGGCTGCTTTTTCTTGGTCCTTAAATTACATATTCTCTGGGACAAGGATGCTGTTTGGGAAGCATCTGTTAGTATTTACATTGACATTCATGGAACATTTGAGAGAAGTATTGGACAGATTGTGTCACAGTTGTTTATTTTCTTTTTCTTTCCGTTTTGCTGATTACATATTGAGATGCTCTGTCCGTAGTATAAGAGCTGGGTGCTTTCTGAATGAGAGGTTTGCATTTTCAGACAGTTAAAGTTTCTGTGCTATGTCAACATGTGCAGTGGGTGTTCACATTGCATCTGGCTTCGTAGTGGCTCTTCAATAGTCTGTTTTACTTCTGAGGTGTGCTGGGAAGCAAAGCTGAATTATATGTGCTTTGTTTCAGCGTTAATTTCAGTGTTCCTGAAGGATCCTTGGTAGCTGTTGTTGGTCAAGTTGGCTGCGGAAAGTCTTCATTGCTGTCGGCGTTACTGGGAGAGATGGACAAAAAGGAAGGCTGTGTGGTTGTCAAGGTGTGATACGTCTGAAGAACTGTTCATCTGTTTGTGGGTATTGCCGGAGGGATTGCAGATTTCAAAGTGGTGTGAAGAGGGAAAGCGACAGCTTTTCGAAGGAAAGCATTTTCCAGCCTGTTTTCCTGGCGAGCCATGTATATGCCTTAGCTTGTACTCTGTGAAATTGCCTGTTAAGCCTCAGCCCAATGACTTCTAAATCTGTTGGTTTCAAATTTAGCCCAATAGAATGAAGTAGGTCTCAAAGATGGGTATTTTGGTGAGTCTTGTTGGCAGCCAAGTGTGAGGTGGGACGGCCCTGTTATACACACTCCAGCCTGAGGAAGAGCAGTATTGGTTTATTTCTTCTTAGACATCAGAGAATTACAAGGAGAGCGGGTACACCCAGATACCCAAACATGGTAAAAGCTGCTGTTGTAGTTTGTATTTTTAGACATCAGAGTTGCACAGAGCTCACACAGGAAAAATTATCTGGAGGTAAGTAAATAATTAAAGTCCTTGTTTTGGATTTTGCTGCTGCTGTAATGTACAGAAAGAAAATTATTTTCAGAGCAAAACAAATACGTTGCATGTAAAAGAATGCGTATTTGATGACCTCCAAACTTATTCTGGAAAAATAAAGTAGGTGAGATTTGAATCACTGATGATTTGTGCAGAAAGAGAAGGCAGAACTAATCTTCAAAGCAAAATAATTTGCAATAGCTCAATCTCTTCCTTTGAAGTGACTTTTATATAAAAACTACTTCCCCTGCTTTGTGCAGAAATCTCTTGGCAGGGATGCTTTTGTTAAACACTTGCATTCCAGATTAAATTGTTTTATGCAGGACATAATTTAAAACTATATGAAAGAACTAATGACTCTTGACATTCAGTAATTGTGTGAACATACTCTCTAAACAAATGCTTCCTCCAAGTTTGTGTTAGAGAATCATACTTTGTTTGAAGTCCTTTATTTCTACCACACACTTTGTAATATTCACTTGTAGAAAGGATTATAAAAATAACATTTTGGAGGAGGCGGTAGCCCAAGAACCACTCTGGGCAGTTTTGAAATGACCACAGGCAATTTCTGATGTGATTGGCACTGCCTGTCTCACAAAGCCCTGCCGTGCTTTGACTCTGTGTGCAGACTTTTAGTCTAAAGTACTGAGTAAAGAACTTCTGTTTTTCTTGCAGGGCTCAGTAGCCTACGTTCCTCAGCAAGCCTGGGTCCAAAACGCAACTCTGGAAGATAACATTGTCTTTGGAAGGCAGATGAATGAGAGCTGGTACAAGCGTGTGATTGAGGCTTGTGCACTGCTGCCCGATATAGAGATTCTTCCTACAGGAGACAAAACAGAAATAGGAGAAAAGGTATGTAAATACCCGCTCTACCACAACACTGAAAGTGGCTTGTAGGTGAGGCCATGTGACTTCTATTCTACTTTATCTTAGAGGTGTATTGAATTTAAAACATTCGGAGTAGAAATCAGAGGTGGCACTGCAGAAATACAGGTGAGAAGAAAAGCAGCCTCTAAACGTACAGTGTCAGGCAGGTCAGTCGAGGTTATTGCTTTGCAAGGCTAGCACACACTTTTTTTTACTAGCCCCTCACTGTCAGCGAGAACTTAATACATGTGCTTCCTTCCAAGAGGATTTTGACTGTCATTGCTTATGCTGTTGTGGTAGTGAAATGTTTCGTGATGGAGATGTGTTTCGTATAGTGCTGAAATTTCTCTGATTTACATAAACCACCTATGACTGGTGTCCCTCACAAACTGTAGCAAGACATCTCTTTTCAGCTGTAAATAAAGGATCATCTCTTCTTGTTTCCCCAGGGTGTGAATTTGTCTGGAGGACAGAAACAGCGAGTCAGTCTTGCTCGGGCGGTTTACTGTAACGCAGATGTCTATTTATGTGATGATCCCTTATCAGCAGTTGACGCTCATGTTGGGAAACATATTTTCGAAAAAGTTATTGGACCAAAAGGAATCCTGAAAAATAAAGTATGTCGTAGTGAGATACTTGGCTCTAGAGAATGGCTTGTTTTTCTTTTTTCTTTGCTGAATTGAAATGATTCCAAGTTTGTCAAGTTGCATATTCAGACTTGTTACAAACATCTGAAAAATGAAAGCATCCTTCTGAGGTTTGTAGAGGACTTTTTAATGAAACACTTATAATAACTTTTTATAACGAAATGCACTCTGGTTTCTGTAATTCAGAATTCTTTGATGGAAAAAAAAAAAGACAAGGACAGTATTTTTTCTTAAAAATGCTGCATGCCTGTCCATAATTATTACTGTTATAGACAGAATTTAAGCAGTAGTTCAACCATTGTATGTACTAATTTGAGATGTAAGAAAAACTTTTCTTTTGCTATTTAGACGCGGGTTTTGGTAACCCACGCAATCAACTATCTGCCTCAAATGGATACGATTCTGGTAATGTCTGATGGAGAAATCTCTGAGATGGGCTCCTACCAGGAGCTGCTGAAGCAGGACGGGGCTTTTGCTGAGTTTCTTCGTACATATGCTAACGCTGAACAGAGTGTAGAGGACGGCGGTAAGCTTACAAGTAGATTCTCTTGGGATAAGCTGATATGTGGCATGTTAAGGGAGTCATGATAAAGAAAAAATATTTGTAGTGGAAGTAAAGTTAAAAAGAAATTACTATTTCTTGTAATGTATCAACAGGTAGAGGTGCTTATTTCTTGAGGACGTTGAAGGTTGTGAGATTAAACACATTCTTTCTTGAATTTCAGGAACCTGTGGAGAAGATCTGTAGTAAAAGTCCTCTCAGAGCAGAATTCAGATGGTTGTGAGCTCAAGGCCAGCTGGGGTTTATATATACCCTTCCTGTGCTTGTTAGGATGTGTTGTCTTTAGGCAGATAATTGCTTTGTGGATGGGGAGGAGGAAGAAGCAGCAGTTTTCTAGCCGACATCCTGACTGCTGCTTCTCCTTTACAGAACAGCTGTAGAGCTGCACTTCATATAGAAATATATGTTAGCTTATATATACCTACAGACTTAAGCTGGTACAAAATAGGAAGCTGTGGATTGGTGCATTCTGCCTGACTGTGCAAGAGTAGGAAAGCCTCTACCCCTACCCAGCCTCTGAGGTTTGGCTGCGAAGTCTGCTCTCTGTGCAGTCCTTCTCTCCCACTGGGATTCCTGAGGGTTACCTGCTGTCTGCTCTGTGCTGTTGCCTTTCCCATCCTCAGCTTCATGGTGTTTCTTCTGTGCGTGGGGAAAACTCTCCATTCCAGAAAGCTGCCCCCATGTGAGTCTGCAGGATGGCTGGGAGGGCAAGTGTGAGCTTCTCCTTGTCCAGTGTCCTCCTTGATGCAGAAGGCAGTAGGGATGGTGGCAGCGATAGCTGTTCAGCCACAGGGAGTGCAGCGTGCAATGCCGCTGCTTTCGGCTGGGGGTAGATGAAATGGATGCCTTACTCTCTCTGTGGTGTGTCATCTTCTCCAAACTAACGGAAACTACGTGTAGAGTGACCTAGCAGGTTGTATAAAAAGGTGCCGAGTTCTTCCTGCTTTTAGCAGTAGTTCCGTTCTCTGGCATTTAGCATGGCTGATTTGCCAGTACTGCTCCTGCCTCTGCAGATTGGTCTGGAGTCATGGATGTGCCCTTAACTCCTGTGACTGCATTTCCCACCCCCCTCCCATATTGTAGCTGTTGCTGTCATTCCTCTTGCTGTAGAGATAGCTAACAGTTACTTTAAGATTATGTTTCTTAGTTTTCACTTATCTGCCGTACAAAGTAATGCATCGGATGATAATTTTTGTTTTTATGTGTGTGAGGGTTGGGGTTTTGCCGATTTTCCCAAGGCTTCAGCATAATCTTTGTTTTGTCTTTGAAAAGCCTGGAGATATCTTAGTGTTTGTTGGGACTAAAAGTGGCTCCATAGAAGTACAACTGCACTGTAAGGTTGAAATTTTTTTTAACCGTCTGGCTAATCTTTGGTCTTGACTGCAGTGCCTGAAAGATAGAGATATTCAGCCTAACCGGTAATCCTAAATCTGGTTGACGTTATGTGGGCACTGCTTCAGATGGCTGTCTCCCTGGTGTTTGCCTCTGTGACTTTGCACTCAAAAAAGTAAACTGAATAGCCATTGAAAGGTCTTCCAGCTTTTTAGATGGGAATTGTCTCATCTGAGGCTTACTCGTTTTGGTTTGGAGGGAAAGGGGGGCTTGGTCTGTGTAGAAATCACTTCCCAGTTGCAACAGCGAGGAAGAAAACCCTAGATTTATTTTTAAAGTGCTGAATTGGAAAGGAAGATAGCTTTCTTGCCAAATAGCTTTGTTTTATATACTAGGTAGTAGCGTATATTTCATGATAAAAAATGAATGACTGCATCACAGGCTGGGATGTCACATCTGCAGGGAAAAACATTGCGTCTTCACGGTCAGCGCTGTCTTCCAGTAAAGCCCAGCACACCTGTATTCTGTGGTTGTGCTTCTTCCTATCAACATGAGGCTTTGTTAAGCTTAGTAGCAGTGTTGAGTAGTTAAGATAGCTTGTTTGATGCCTGTGGGGATTGTTGGGTTCTTCTTTGACTCCTTAGAAGGCAAGAGTTCAATATTGAGATGTGTAGGCTCTTTTCCAAATGTTGTTGTGGAGTTTGGATCTCAGTGGAAATTCAGGAAACACTTGTTTTCATCAGGAATGTATCTTTCTCTTAAATTCATTTTACTCCTAGCAAATTTCAACTCTTTCCTTTCTCCTAAAGTAAAAATTATTTGCAGCCTTTGTCTCAAATGGCAGAAGCAAATACTGATTCAAGATGAGTGCTGTTAGGATATCAATATGCTTGGAAGAGTGAAGTATCTCACTATTTCTTACTAATGTTTGTTGTCCCCAAAATGGGTTCTTTCATCCGGTGTGCAATGAGCAGATTCACACACAGAGTTCTTGATTTTTATTTATTTCTGCGCAGACATGGGTGCTAGGTGGTAACTTCACAATGTCAGCATGCTTCCCTGTAGTACAGGATTCCTTTTGTAGACCAAAGAATGCAAAACCACCTTATCTCTAAGATTAGCGATACCATTGGCCTACGCGATCGGCTAACTAGTCTCCTGCACTTCCATTTAAAGTGGTAGCATATCTACTTTTCACTACTCGTGCTCAGAGGCTGGGGGGCTTTAAGAGGTAGAGGGTCCTTCTAGTCAAGGGCAGCATATTTTAGTATGTTAATGAGGTCAGTTCACACTAAGAACTGACTTTCTACTATCAGTTCTACCCCCAAGGCTAAAGACGCTTGTGATTAGCATTTTCCATTGGCATCTTCCGTTAGCATTTTTTGTTCAATCTTCTCCATGCCAAGACGAACTCAGCAAGGTCATGCTGACCTGTCTCTTTCAACATCAAGGATAAGCTCAACAAACATTCCAGGCTGGCCTGTCGTTCTGGACATCATGTCTGTGCAAAGTGATGACTGGGAACACGGTAGATGGGGCTAAATAAACTTGTGCTTTCCTTCTCTCATTGTGGTTGTGTGACTGAGGCAAGGCAGAATAGCAGAGCTCGGGCAGGAGAATGTAGCCATGGGGACAGAAGTTGCCACTCTGATAATGTGATGCTTTGCATCTTTAATGTTAAGGTCAGGGACTTTCTTTTAAGGTACTTGACTGACGTGTATTCCCCACTGCTGGGGAAAATGCACATGGTAGTTCCGTGTACATAGTGAGAATTTTGCATCATTGTCTGTATGACACCAATTCAGAGTCACTTTGTAATTATCTCTTCATTAGTGCATATCTTGAAAGAAGGGGAGTTTTTTCATCATTCACTTGTAGCCATCAGATTTGAATCTCTTTCCTCAAGGTTGTCTTTTTTGACTGTTTATGAGGCTTAGGATTAAAAAGAGGCAAATTTGATCCTGCCTTGAGTATTTATGGTTTTGTGGGTTAGGTTGTGCTGCTTGGATGCATTTGTATTTGTAAAGCTTGACAACGGTTGAGTGTGTTCTGGAAAAAGTGAATTATATATCCTTTTAGACTCAGAGCCTTCATTAGAAGGAACGATTCAACCTCTGGAAACAGGTAACTGCTTTTTTGCCACGTGGCTTTATATTGTGGCTTGTTGTAGTGAAATGAGTAGCTGCAGCTCATTTACGAGAGATTGAGTTGTTATTAGAAGAATTTTGTCTGCACAGTAGAAGGTATCTATTGGTTTGCATGGTGTGATGCTACAACAGTTGGTGTGTCAGCTTGTGTCAGCCAACTTGTCAGTGGCAATTCATTTCAACAACTTCCGTGAGGAAGCTTTAAATAAAACCTAAAGATGCACCCTGGACTTAGGAGTGCAGTAAGCGTACCCAGAGAGGCATCATTCAGGACTGAGCTCTGAAGGTCCTTTTTGTTCTCAGATGTACATTCTGTACTTCATAGCTGTTTCGTTTTATCATTCCCGGACACATTTTTCAAGCTCATTAGTGAGCTTATACCTGGGGCGCACGTGCCAGACTTACTATGGCAATCTTGAGCATTTTTCATTCTTGAGGTGAACGCAGTATGAGCAGGAAATGCTCGTAGCATGTGTCAAATTTAGGAGCTGTTAGGGCGGGATGGTTTGTTTGCGGTTTTGTGTCGGTTTAGAGCCTCAGCGATGGGCCAAAGCAGTATGACGCTGGAATGCTTGCTGGTTTTTATATGGGAGGCGTTCAGAAGAAATGCTGTCAAGTGTTTAAATGACCAGCAGTCCCATATTGGTTTGCTCTCATTTGTACAAATAGAAGTAAGAACTCAATCATTGAACGCTCTTTCACATTTTCTGCTTTTTTTTTTTCTGTTTCTAGACCACACAGAACAGTTTAGCTTTGGGATCTTAGAGTAATGAACCACTGTTCAGTTTGCAGGCACAGGCGGGAACAGCTTTATTTCAAGCAGTCTACACTTAATGTATTGTTGAACCGGTTTGTGCATTTATTTTGCTTTAGTATAAAAATACGAAAACTGAAGATTCCAAGTCTACACAAATTTCCCCTCATCTTTTGAATAGTGCAGGCAGGAGTTTTTGTTTGCATGAACCCTTTAAAAGCAAAATTCTTTTTATTACAAATTCTGAATTAACTTTCATACTTGAAAATAGTTCTGTTTACTTGACAGTTAATTTTTTTAGGAATCAGTCATTTGGTTTGTATAAGGAAAATTATGATGTAAGTTGGACCTAAAACTTTTACTCGTGGCACTGTATTGCACTATTGCACTGTATTGCACTGAATTAAATTGTTCAGAGATAGCTTAATATTTCTAGCTGACAGGTTTTGTGAAGTGTTTTAGACAATTGTCTTGTGTGCTGCATCTTGGTACGAATGGGATGTTGTGGAGTAACAAGAATTTTTTATTCTTTAGAGAAGCGGCAGTCATAGAAAGATCTCTTGCCTAAATTAATGTGATTCCTATGGTTGCTTAAAAATACCAGGCTTTTGCATGTTGAGTCCTGCTTCAGTTTGTAGGAAGGCTTAAAGTTAATAGCACATGCCTTCTGTTCTTACAGCTTCACTCTGTCATTTACTAGAATGTCTTCTCATTGCATTCTAAAATGATAATTATTTGTAGTTAACTGTGTAAAAGATGTGGTTTGAAAAGGAATGGTTGGATTGGTTGTTTTTTTTTTTCTCCACAGAGTGAGTCATAGTGTGACTTGGCATTGCACGCTTTAACACCAAATATATCCTCAGAATTCTATTACATTATTACTGACCTATGTATGGATGAAAAAAAATGTTCGCTGCTTGGCAGTTAGTCTTGTTGGGGTAGACCTAAACCGATTTGTTCACCTGGTCAGTTATCTGTTAGTGTATGTAAAGATCGTTCCCTCCTTTGCTTGCACATCAGGACTGCACCTGCCATTTAGGATTGAAACAAAACCTTTGTGTCTTTTTGCTTACTCTTCATATTTGTTTTTTCACACACACCCAGATACCGATAGTCCATCTGGAAAGGAAGGAAAGCCTGTAGAAAATGGAGTCCTGGTGAACGAAGCCCCTGGAAAGTTGATGCATAGGTGTGTAGTCTCTCTTTCTTTCTCTCTTGCTCCCTTTTTGTTTTTTTAACAGACACACGCACACCCCATTCACGTACTCAGTCATGGTCAAGCAGTAATTTGGTGCTTATGGTATCTGTTAAAGGATGTTGTATCATGCTGGATCCAGCAGGCCAAGAGAGGTGAGGCTGCTGCTGCTCCGTGGCTCCGGGTCCCACAGTAGCAAGGCTGAAGAGGTACTTCCAGCAGGCACACACAGTAGGGTGTACCTACACACCCGTGTATACATGGCTGTGTCCATGTATGCACAGATCATGGACACTTGGAGCACCCACACAAACACAGCACCAAATGGCCTCATCCTGTTCCCACCTCTGGTTGAGCAGGATGGAGGCTCACTGGTGGGAATATAACTGTGCAAGGTGGCTGTCTGCCCTAGCTGGGCTCAGACAGTCTGCCCAATAGCTGCTCCTGCTCCCAGTATCCCCAGTTGCTGACACCTGGGCGTACCAACTTCTGAGGCCAAAGCCCTGCTCCAGTTGCTGGTATAGACGTTGCACGTGCATGTCTGAGCACACAGAGCTCTTGCGCTGCTTTTCTTTCCATGTGAAGAAACAATTGTGTTGCAGCAAGATACCGTGGGTTTGGCTCACAGAAAAGGGAGAGTATCGTATTGGCTAGTCCAGCTTTCATACGCTTTGCCAAGGTTTCTTGGCTGCTGTCAGATGAAGTGCTCAATGGACCTTTGGTCTGACCTAGTACAGCTGCTGTTAAGCTTGAGAGAGGCCAAAGGCAATCACTCTGATTATACCCCCCCAACCCAATCTCATAGTCTGTGCCTTATTCTTATGGTGCTCTAGAGACACTATTTCGGGACGCTAATGAGTGCCCATTTTGATGCTGCTGTGGGCACCCTTTCTGCACCTCAGCAGCCGTGCTGTATGTGAGGATAGGGTTTGTGAAGGCTGGTGTTGGTGATCACCAAGCATCTTTCTTTCTGGAGTTTGATCGCTCAACCAAGACCTTGACTGGTTAGCATGTTACTTGTATCTGAAGATGGATACGTGAGAAGTGAATGTCATCAGGGAGGATTGGGAGTGCAGTGTCAGGGGAGGAGGGACATGGTGTTAACCACTGGCCTGGTGGTGACTGGTCAGGAGACTGATTGTCACCAGAATAACGTAAGCCACTGACTTGGAGCTGTGGGCTGTTGAAGTCTATTTATGAAGTAAACACCTGGTCCATATCATGCTAAGACTGAAAAATAAATGTCTTCAAACAGGCAACTCAGTAACTCTTCAACATACAGCAGAGACACTGGGAAGTCACAGCACCAGAGCAGCACGGCAGAGCTGCAGAAGCCGCTTGCTGAAAAGAATTCCTGGAAACTGACGGAGGCTGACACAGTAAAGACCGGGAAGGTACGGTCTCACATACATACAGCAGAGACACTGGGAAGTCACAGCACCAGAGCAGCACGGCAGAGCTGCAGAAGCCGCTTGCTGAAAAGAATTCCTGGAAACTGACGGAGGCTGACACAGTAAAGACCGGGAAGGTACGGTCTCACATGCCTGCTTCCTGCACTCTTCTGGTTTTAGTAAAATCCACAGGGCTCAGAAGAAAACAGCTTCCAAAGACAATGTAAGTGGGATGAGAATGGTCTGAGTGGATTCTTGGGCTTGTGCTTACTCTGTAGTACCTCATGTTGCTGTGCCCTCTGCTCCCAAAGCTGATCCCCAGGTTTGTGTGCGGGAAGACTGCTGTCACATGCCTGCTTCCTGCACTCTTCTGGTTTTAGTAAAATCCACAGGGCTCAGAAGAAAACAGCTTCCAAAGACAATGTAAGTGGGATGAGAATGGTCTGAGTGGATTCTTGGGCTTGTGCTTACTCTGTAGTACCTCATGTTGCTGTGCCCTCTGCTCCCAAAGCTGATCCCCAGGTTTGTGTGCGGGAAGACTGCTGACACCAGAACTTCTGTTTAAGATGATGGACCTGACCACATCAAAGTATTAAAATTCAATTAAAACCTTGCTGCTATTTCTTGGAGAGAGGTTGTGACAAGTCAGGTGACCTAATGAAATCTGCCCTTCAGTGTAAGGAGTTGGAATTGACTCAGATGAATTTAGGCCACCTTCCCACTGAAGACACAACTGTCTAATCCCAGGATAACCAGGGCTTTCTGAGAAACCTCAAAGTGAGGTTCCTGGGAAAATGGCAGTTCCACCTCCTAGCAGTGTTGCTTGAATCCTCTGGTCAAAGATAGATCAC
This sequence comes from Buceros rhinoceros silvestris, assembly GCF_000710305.1. Lineage (NCBI taxonomy): Eukaryota > Metazoa > Chordata > Aves > Bucerotiformes > Bucerotidae > Buceros > Buceros rhinoceros. The sequence continues at coordinate 40,964 of NW_010398523.1, forward strand.
GTGGAGCAAGGATTTAATTAAAGGCTATATAATCTTGTGGTGAAAATAGAGAGCCTCTGATGCCCTTGGTTCAGGCGGTTCTCTCCCTACCCTTTCTTTTCCTTGGAAGACAAGGGAAAGATGATGTGTGCCTGCCCTGTTGGGTTTGGCTCGTCTCCATAGAACACTTTGCAGCTTGTGTTCCCAAGGAGTGCCTCTCTAGAGAGCAACTGTTGTGTTTTTATGGCCTGCTGCAGGGATAGTGACCTTAAATAGCAGCTGAAGAAGAGGGCATTACTGATTTTGAACCTTAATCTGCAAAATGAATAATTCTTTTCTCCTTCTCTCTTCAGGTAAAGGCAACAGTGTACTGGGACTACATGAGAGCAATTGGACTCTTTATTTCTTTCTTCAGTATTTTCCTCTTTATATGTAATCACGTAGCCTCCCTGGCTTCCAACTACTGGCTGAGTTTATGGACAGATGATCCTGTTGTCAATGGGACACAGCAGAACACAGATGTCAGACTGGGAGTGTATGGAGCACTGGGAATTTCTCAAGGTTTGCTTGGTCTTACTTGGTCTTACCTATTTTTAAGATTAGCTGGTTCAGAATGTTTCTGATGCCCTTGGTGACCATCCCCAGAACTGCAGCAGCACTTTGCTAAAGATTTGAGTGGGGTTGGTTTTTTTTTTTCCTCTGTAGAAAGACGAAAAACTTTGAGTAAATTGAAGAAAAAAAGAAAAGACAAGCAAACCAACCTGTGAAATTACTCATTTAGTAAATATGCTTTTCTTTCATTTAAACGAAGCAAGACTGGAAGTGGTTTGCAGGAGCTGATGAGCCAGCAGTTGGTGACGTAAGGTCTGATCCAGGAAACGGCTCCTTGGTCTGTAAAGCAGCCGTGCTGGCCTGGTTCTCAGGGACAGGAGAGCCACGGCACAGGAGGCCGTGGCAGTGCTGCCTGCCGTGCAGCCACGGCCTGCCTGAGTTGTGGAGGCTGGTGTTTCCTCTGGCTGTTGGAGGGTCCATCCAAGGCATCACAGGGAGGCCAGCTAGCTCAGTGACTTTTTATATGTCCTCTTTGTTGTCCAAGTGTGTTTGCCATGAAACCTAACACCCTAAATACCCCACTTGAGAATTGCCATAAAAATCCTGCAATCAAAACTAAATGCTGCCTTGAAATTCAGTGGCCTTTACTCAAGGAAAATGCTCAAATGTTGCATGGAATTTTGTAATGGAAAACAACTTTTTCCATGAGAGAAATGTAGTGTTTTCACTGATTATTTTTTATTTTTAATTACTTGGAGTAATGGCTGAGCCCCTGTAGCAAACCCCAGTTCTCAGGATTATTCTGCTGAAGAGGTGTTAATGCTGTGTCATGACAAAATGAAGGAGAATGTTCTGTGTGAGAGGTGGAAGCAGTTAAAAACAAGTCTTCTTTTCTAGGTATTGCTGTGTTTGGCTACTCGATGATTGTGTCAATAGGGGGACTGATTGCTTCGCGACACCTGCACCTTAACCTGCTGCACAGTGTCCTCAGGTCTCCAATGAGTTTCTTTGAACGTACACCCAGTGGAAATCTGGTTAACCGTTTCTCTAAGGAGATAGATACCATTGACTCCACCATTCCACCAATCATCAAGATGTTCATGGGCTCAACATTTAACGTGATTGGGGCTTGTATCATCATTCTGCTGACCACGCCTATAGCTGCTGTCATTATTCCAGTTCTGGGATTTGTCTACTTGTTGGTGCAGGTAGGGGATTTTACCTGGGGCCACTGGGACCAGCAGCCACTTGTCCTTTGTTATTTAAGACAACTCTTTTCTGACTCTGCACTAGGATGCATTTTAATGTGTTGACTTGAGTCATGCTTGACTGACTGTGCTTTGCATGCTGTATCGGTTAGCTGACATTTCCTTCTGTTGTCAAGTGTAGGAATGACTTCTGTGCAGAAGGTATAATCCTTTAATATCTAAGCAGATTTTATAAACATGTCATTAGATTTTGAGGCAAATTTTGTATAGCTTGTTGCTTAGAGCCTAAATATGGAGAAATCTGTGGGCTTTTCTAAAATTGACTTCCAAACGGAAGAGTCACCTTTAGAGGGGTACGTATGCATTGCTGATGTTTCATCAGAATATTGTTTACAGGGCAGGAGAAGCGATGGCACCCTTTTACTCCTGTCTTGTGTAGGCAGGGCGTGCTTGCTTCACTCTTGCTTTACTCTTAGAAATCTATTGGAGCCAGTACAGACTGGAGAGAAGCAGCTGGGTTTTGCTTTTGACTCTTGAACTAATGAATCTATCATGCTCCATTAGTAAACCTTAAAGGCAGTGATGTGTGTGTTTTATACTGTTGAACTAAGCTTGCAGGCAGGAGAAGGAGGAGAAGACAGCTGCAGTGCGAGATGGTGTGACTGGTGGTTGTTTAGAGACAGCAGAGTATATGTAATGATCTTTTTAGGCCTAAAAGGGTTGGCAAAGGCATGTATTCCCTCGGGTAGGTTGAATTTCTGTAACAAACAGCCCAAGTAGCAGGGAACTCTCTTAGGATTCCCTCTGTCTTTTCAGACCTAGTCTGGATGTAACCATTGTTCTCATTCTCTGATTTGCAGAGATTTTTTGTGGCCACTTCTCGCCAGCTCAAACGCCTTGAGTCTGTCAGTCGTTCTCCTGTATATTCTAACTTCAATGAGACCCTCCTGGGAGTCAGTGTCATTCGAGCCTTTGAGGAACAGAAACGTTTCATAAAGCAGAATGACATGAAAGTGGATGAAAATCAGAAAGCTTATTATCCAAGCATTGTTGCAAACAGGTAACAGTGGGGTTGAAATATTGAGAAGCAGTTATACAGAGAGGAGTTACATAGGGGTCCTGCTGCCGGTGCCCCTTATCAATCTCAACATACCTGTCACGCATGGGGCAGCCGGGGTGGATATATCTGTTTCACAGATGTTTTGCTTAAACTTCTGCGATGGAGTTAGGATTAATTCTGAATTTCTTTCCTTTCTGAGAGTTCCTCCCTTAATTCTGGGTAATATTTTTTTTAGAGGTTTTGATTCAGTGATCCCAGTGTTAACCACAACTGCTTTCTGAACTGAGACAAGAATTTATGACCCGAAAGTTTTATTGGTTTTGGATGCCTCTAGGCTTGCATGCTGCTGGAGCAGAACCTCAAATATTTTGCAGTTCTTTGTGTTGCTGGTGGTATGCAGGTGCCATATTACTAATCTTTCCAAAAACGAGATGAATGACAGAACATTGGTTGGCCACATTCCAGTAATCCACCCACGGAGAATTAGAAAAGATGCATTACAGTTTTTGGTCTTACAGGTGGCTGGCTGTCCGTCTGGAGTGCGTGGGGAACTGTATTGTCTTCTTTGCAGCATTGTTTGCAGTGATTGCACGCAATAAACTCAGCGCAGGACTGGTTGGCCTCTCAGTGTCCTACTCACTACAGGTAATTTTACCTTTTCTAAAAAAAACCCCAAAAAGCTCTTAATCGTAAGACTGCATCAGAAAGTCAGGACGTTGCTAAGGTTTTGAAGGGAAAACTACTGTAAGGAACACAGGAAGAGCATAATAACTACAAATAACATCTGGAAAGATGCTGGGGAGTTGCTTCTGTGCCTTGCCTGTGCGAGGGATGTGGCTTAGATGACTCACCCCCTGCATGTTAAAGGCCTCTGGACTTTCCTCCTGTCCAGCACCGATTAGCCAGCATCTCGTCTGTGTTTATGCATTCAGTGAACTTGCAGTGCTTCAGTTGTTTCATGGCTTTTATTTATTGCAGGTAACACGTTTGGTGTAAAATGCTTCTAGATTTCTTTTCTTCTTGCAGATTACAGCGTACTTGAACTGGCTAGTTCGCATGTCATCTGAGCTGGAAACCAACTTTGTCGCTGTTGAAAGAGTCAGAGAATACTCTGAAATGGAGAAGGAGGTATATCAAGTTGTCCACCACACTTGTAGAAGTCAGTGCCCTGTCCTGAGGTCTTGCCCATGGCCTGGCTGAGTGGGTTGGAGAGTGCAGCTGGGCATGGCCTCTGAGCTGGGGGGTGGAATGGAGCTTAGTGCTGCCAGTGCCCTCCCTCTAGCGACAGCCTGTTTCTTGGTGGGTAGTTCCTGCGGGTGCTCCTGAGGTGTACCCACTGATAGCTGAAATGAGCTGTTCTGCCCTGGGTTACGTGGTGGAGCTGTACGAGTGTTTTGTTTTCCTAAGTGCTTAAATGTTTTTCAGGGGTGGGGTGGGTGGCAGTGTGTGTGGGGTGTGTTTCTCATGTTGCTCTCAGTGTGGGGAGTAAAGAGTTTTACTTTACTTTTTTTGTTTTGATTCGAATCACCTAACAATTCATTTCATCTATAGTTGTGCCCCTTTTGGCTACAGAACAGATTTTCCAGTGACTCTCTGCCATGCCTGTCACTTGCACCTGATTTCAGTCACTGCTTTTGCAGCAGAACTTTGAGGACCCTTCCTACAATTTTTTCTCTGGTTCTGGTAGCAGGCTGGTGTTTATACAATAAAAGGCTTTTTTGTCTCGTACTGGCTGTGAATGCAGTGGGGTGTGTTCTCTGTGGGAGGCTGAGGCAGCAGCTGTTCACCAGTTAATATTATTGTTAATATTTTGGTGCTTATGTTGCAGTTAAACCACTTCTAATTGTATGTCTGGCTTCCTCAATGGTTTCCCTCCTGTGGGAAAGCAGGTGTAAAAGCAGGCTGTCTGAATATGGGTGGCTTGTATGCTGCTGCCATTTTTAAGTGAGAGGCTTATCCAGCAAGTGGGACTTGTGACAGCAAAGCCCTTGGCTACATACCCCACTTCATTTGCCTTGGGGCAGCTCTTTGCCTCTCTTCCCATCACCATCACAATTCCTTTTGCAAATTACACACTAACAAGGATTTTTCTTAATTGCTTTCCTGAAGTCCAGTTGGAGGAGCTGATCAGATATGTTTGTGTGGTTCTTTCAGGCTGAATGGAGTATTGCACAAACGGCCCCAGCAAGTACCTGGCCTGACGAAGGGAAGGTTGAGTTTCGAGGCTATGGTTTACGTTACCGGGAAGACTTGGATTTGGTTCTGAAAAACATAAATGTTACCATAAATGGGGGTGAGAAGGTAGTGAATCTGATTTTATAGTAGAGTGTTACTGTTTAAGTCTGCACGCATAAGCCAAAGAGGTCTAACCCGGTTCTGTAGTGTGTCTTGGGTCCTTAAGAACTAGACGAGCTTCTGTAGAATCAGGCTTATTGTAACCGGCAGATGTAGTGGGCTGTTATGCTTTCCAAGATGTGACCTGCATCATGGGTGGAGATACACGTGGGCTTGTGAGGTACCTTTTGGTCTGTTTCACAAGGAAGTAAGGTTTATGCTGGCCCCTTTCCTCTTCAGAGGAAATTTTTTTTCCTAATTTTTTTTGCTAATTTGTTTGCCATAAGCAAAGAGGAGTACAGGTTGCAGAGAGATTAAGTTAATTATAGTCTCAAGAAAATAAGCTACTGTGTAGAGGGGGGAGAGCCCTGATCTAGTGAGGCAGAATTCGCAAAGTGGGACTTTGCAGGAGGAAAAGAGGCTTTAGAGTAGATTCTCTGATCTGGCCAAACTGATGTTGATACGTATATGTCTCTCCTACTGCTTCCTTGCACGCGTTCTCACATACATCTTGCCCCAGTCCCCTGTGATAAAAGCGTGATCTTGCATGGCAGCACAAGAGGTGGCTGAAAGACAGATTTACGATCCAGCTTCCTCATTTGTGATAGCCATCTCGGCACTTGCTGTTTTCCTGAGCGCGTGCTTCCTACCTACAAATATAGAATGCTACCTCAAGAGTGGTTAGAAAGGGCAGGTGGCAAGAGATTTAGCAACCAGCCAATGCAGCGATCTTTTGTATTTATGTAAAAAGAATAAAAGAATCGGTGAATACTTCAGTCTAACTGGGGAACAAAACATATGGTATGAAACTGAGTGCCTTTGGCATATTTTTGTTACAAATTCAAACAGGACAAGTGTCAAGTTAGCAATTATAACTGTGCAGCACGAACCAAACAAAGGACTAGGGAAGCCTTGGCCTGCTCTACCCAATTCTGTCTGCCGTTGTAGAAAAGTTGAAAACTTCTGTGATTGGATCGCAAACTTTGACTGGGTTCTGTTCTTGTTTTTTCATATCCTCTAATTTTTCTTCCTCTCTGATCAGCCTCGATGTGTGATGATGTTCTGGGATGTTGATAGCACAACAAATTCAACAGCCTTCTGAAAATGTGTCAGCTTCAGGTAGTCTCTTGGAAGTGCTTTAACTCCTCACCAGAGTAAGTTGTTCCTGTGTTTCTTACCAACAGATTGGAATAGTTGGAAGAACGGGAGCTGGAAAATCCTCACTTACTCTAGGTTTGTTTCGGATTAATGAAGCAGCTGAAGGGGAAATTATTGTTGATGGAGTTAATATTGCAAAGATAGGGCTCCATGACCTGCGGTTCAAGATCACAATCATCCCCCAGGTAGGTGTGAAATCCTGCCGTTACCAGAACTCGTAACAATGCTGTTTCTGTATCGTACTGGAGAGAATACATTTATTCCTTTTCTGATCCATAGCTATAGTTTCAGCACACTCTTT
>NW_010398523.1:47633-55659 GCF_000710305.1 Buceros rhinoceros silvestris
CATGGACTTGAAACCAAGCTTTTTTCCTAAACTGGCTTTGATTTCTTGTGCTGGGTAACAGGTAGGAGCTTGGCTGTGGCTGATTGTGATATGGAAGCAAAGCCCTGGGCTTTGGACTCATGAGCTTTGTCAGCACCCAACGCTGATCACTGAAATGCTGTAGACAGCTGAGCCTGAGCGGGGAGGTCTGATCCCAGCTGAACACCTGCTCGGGTCCCTTAATTATCTGGGACCACTGTGCTTTTGGCTGGTGGAGGGGAAGTAAATCTTCCACTTGTGGAAACCCTCACGGGGAGTTTTTTTAGAGATCAGTTTCCACTTTCATTTTAGTTCCATTCTTAGAAACAGAATTAAATTACAGCGTAGTCTAGTTGCGAGGGACTGGGATTTTGCGTTGCTACTTCGGGCTCGGTGAGCCCTCTTTGGGCCTTCGTACAAAGTGTTCTGAGTTGGGCAGAATGCCTCTTGTGCGCGAGGTATGCCGTGCTGTTTGCTCACAGAAACCTGTGCGTAACCTTCCCAGTCTAGCCCAGCAGCTGTGGGTTTCATAGTCCCACCATTTGGAAATACGGCTCCACTTACAGCCCCAAGTCTTGTTCTTACTGTGCAGCCTTTCCTGCCTGCCTGTTCCGATTCAAAGTTAGACCGTAAAATGTCTTTATGTAAACCACTCTCGCAGCGTAGTGGCAAAACCAAGTGAGCACACTGCGAGAGGTTGTCTGCACCACTTCTTTTGGAAATCTGGGGGGATCTTTGCTTTCTCCTTTTGATCACTTTACATCAGTCTGACACTGCTAGGTCAAAAGTATTTCCAAAGTAGTATTTCTTCATTTCATTTCAAGAAAAACAGAAGCATTCATTTCATTAATACTGTAGCTGAAGACTTTTGGAATATTTACAGATGGTGTAATTCCTTAAAGTGGAAAGTTGACCTTGTAGTCCCTGCTGACAGGAGGTTGGGAAGGGAGTGCCTGTTCTTTATCTTCTTAGTAGCTCGGTAAAAGGAAAGTTGGCTGGTTTTTGGTTTGTTTGGGCTTTTTTTTTTTGTGGTGGGAGTGAGTTTGTTTTGTTTTTCCTTCTGGATTCAGGAGTTACTGACTCACGGAAAGGTCTGGAGTGCCAGAGTCTGCAGAGGGCAGAGGCCAGGCCCCCAAGAGGAATAACCATGAGGGAGAGTAACTTGTTGCTACTGGGAAAAGTGAAATCTCACTCCTAAATTCAGTAGATTAACCTTACTTGCAGCTGCATGTGGATATGTTGTTTTCCTTTCACCATGTAAAATGGTTTTGGAGCACTTGCCAAGTTCTGTGTACATTGTTGATTCCCTCTTCCTGTGACTAGGATCCAGTATTGTTTTCTGGCTCTCTGCGTATGAATCTTGATCCTTTTGACCAACACTCTGATGAAGACATTTGGAGATCTTTGGAACTGGCTCACCTGAAAAACTTTGTGTCATCCCTTCCTGATAAACTTAATCATGAGTGTGCTGAAGGTGGAGAGAATCTCAGGTATGTCAAAGAACCACGCTCATGAAAAATTGCCTTAAGAACTAAATGAGCACTGAGAGGGGCGTGTGTGCCCTCCCATCTGCAACTGGACTTTCTGCTTCCAGAAACCTTACAGCTAGATCCTGGCAATAGCAGTGCAGCGAGGGGCTCCACCCGCCCTGTGGGAGAATTTGGGAGGGAGCTGGGGAATTCTAAATGCATGACCAGGCAATCAAACAACTGGGTTTTATTCAACATGTTTTAAGCTCAAGTTTGGGAATTTAAAGTAATTTAAGAAGTATTTAGGATGCTGTGAGGTTTGGCAGCTTGGGCAGTGTTGGAAAGGGTTTTAGTAGCAGCAGCCTACTACTGACAGCAGATGTTCTGAACTTACTATGGCTCTCGCCCAAAAGACGCAGTTTCTCAAAGGAAGCTGTTAGCTTGCTTTTTGCACCGTCACAGGAATATATGTACAGTCTGTAGAAATCATTTAAAGTCCAGTCCTCAACACTGCATTGAGGCAGTGAAGCAGCCAGAAGCCATTTGCAGTGTATTCTCTTACTGCGCTGCCAAGGCTTCACTGTGAGAGAACTGTAGTTTTGAATGCTGTTAGGTGACACTGGAGTAGTAAGACTGACCCTATCTATTCTGCTGGATTCTTGGTACCTGTAGTTTAGAGAAGCTCTTACATTTGAGCACTGCGTCCAGGTTTGGGCCCCTCGCTTCAAGAAGGATGTTGAGGTGCTGGAGCGGGTTCAGAGAAGAGCAACAAAACTAGTGAAGGGTTTGGAGAACTGGTCTTATGAGGAGTGGCTGAGGGAGCTGGGACTGTTTAGTCTGGAGAAAAGATACTCAGGGGAGACCTTATTGCTCTCTACAACTACCTGAAAGGAGGTCGTGGGGAGGTGGGGGTCGATCTCTTCTCACGTTACAAATGACACGACGAGAGGGATTGGGAAATTTAGGTTGGATATCAGGAAAAATTTCTTTACTCAGAGGGTCATTAAGCATTGGAACAGGCTGCCCAGGGAGGTGGTGGAGTCCCCTTCCCTGGAGGTGTGTAAAAGCCGTGTGGCTGCAGTGCTGAGGAACATGGTTTAGGGACCCTGGCAGTGCAGGCGGAATGGTTGGACTCGATGATCTTAAAGGTCTCTTCCAACCAGATGATTCTGAGATTCTGTAAATTGCTGGGCTTCAAACTGAACACTGCAAACTCATTCTGACTTGTTTTCCCCACCCTCCCATCCCTTCTGCACAGCGTGGGACAGCGCCAGCTGGTGTGTCTGGCACGAGCTCTGCTCAGGAAGTCCAAAATCCTGGTTCTAGATGAAGCCACAGCTGCTGTTGATCTTGAAACAGATAAGCTTATACAGTCAACAATCAAGTCTCAGTTTGAAGAATGTACTGTATTAACTATAGCACATCGTCTGAACACAATCATGGACTACTCAAGGTAAAGTGATACCACTTTTTGTGTGTGTTCTGGTTTGCGGTGGCTGTGCTTGGCCTGGGGAGCTCCTCTGATCCCTCTGTTGCACTGCTGTCTTGCACTCCTGCCCAAGCAAACCAGGAAGGGGAGGGAGGCAAGGACGGGATTCTATTCCTGGGCCTTACCCTAATTTAGGCACAGCTGGAAGAGGCATCAGAGCTTTAGGGGGCTCATACCCTAAACTAGGCACAGACAAGATAAGGAATCAAAGGAGCAGGTCCTGTGCTTGTCTGAAGTTTATTCAACGTTTCTTTTTCCATCACTTCTAGTTCCAGTTCATGCAGCCTCCCTCACCCTCAGGTGCCTTGTTAAAGTGTGGTTGAGGGCAGAGGTTTTGTCTAATAATTTCCGTTTTCAGCTCTCATGTCCTTTTTATCACAGAATGGCAGAGAGCAGTGACCAGTGATAAGATTTTTGTTTGCTTTTGTAGACCTCTCCCTGTGCTGTCAATAGTGAAAGATAAGAAACAGGAGCATTGCCCGTGCCAGGTGCAGCACCAGCAGTGCTGTCACCAGATGAACACCCAGTTCAGTCAGGGCAGCAGCTAACACTGTGCAGAAGCACCGCTAAGGACTTAGCGAGCATCTCTGCAGTGCCAGGCCGGTTAGTGGAGGCAGCTGAAGGCAATGTTTGAACTGTGAGCTGACTCTGTTAACTTGCTTTGTAAACTTCCTAATTGCCGTTGCAGGTTTGTTATGCACAAGCTGTGCCTGCGTGTGTATTTTTATCAGCAGAAGCTGTGTAAGGGCAGCTGATGTGGTGCAGTATTGTGGGAAAGTTATCCCAGATCTTGCAAGGTCTTAGGGGCTCTCACTCATCTTGACGAGAAGTGTGGCTGGCTCAGAGCACAGTCAAAACTCTTCTGGCTGCTGGCAAATGACTGAGCAAACACATGCTACCTAAAAACCAGACCAGACAGACAATCTGCAGCGAGGGGAGGAAGGACAGAGTTGGGAGCCTCTGTCCACTCGTACAGTCCAGACTGTCTTTGCTTCTATGTGTTTAATGGCTACGCTACCGCCCGTGTCTGTCTGTACATATACACCTCTGTTCATTGGCTTTCTTGGATCTTCTTGTGACCTTTTTTTTTTTTCTTTGCTTTACAGAGTTTTAGTCCTGGAAAGAGGGGAAGTGGTGGAGTGTGGTAGCCCAGACGACCTACTTCAGGAAAAAGGCATTTTCTATAGCATGGCCAAAGATTCAGGCTTGGTGTAGCATTTGAACTTGGTTAGTTCCTGTGGGGAAGGGGGTACGTTCAGAGAAGCATAACTTCCCCTGAGCTGGTGTGAGCCGCACAGTTCAGTTTCACTTGAGTTTAGAGAAGTCAGCCAGAGCATGGCAATGGAAGTGACATAAGAATGCCATTTTTTCTTTATTCTCCTTAGTATTGATTTTAGCCAGCTTTAGGAGAAGCATGTACACTGTGCAAAACACTTTGGAGACTTTTAATTTTTGCCTGTAATGTGTCGTCATATGCTCAAATGTAAGGCGGAGTGATTCACCGGAGAAGTTCAGAAGAGCTTTATTTTCTTTTCATCTGCTCCTGAATTCTGAAACTCCCCCCCCTTCTTTGTTTAAAACATTTTTGCAAATGCTCGTAATTTGCTTGTTCGCTGATTCCTCATTCGATGAGCCATCTATTGTGGGATACACTTGGAACATTTTGTGGCATAGTACTATCGTCCAAAGATTTTTCTTCTTGTGAAATAACGTGTGCCAGCCTTTCTCATTATGGCAGTTACTGTACATGGTTGATGCTTCTATGCATTCTCCTAAAGGTCTCATGTGTTTACAGTGTGTAGCAGCAAGTTCACTAGAGTGTGTCAATAGTGCTGATGTGAAGCACAGTCAACTTTAAAGCAGTATTTAAGCATGTCTAGAATGACAACAGCTCCAAAACCAAATTCGTGCAGCAGTTGGTGTGTTGCAGTGTGCAGTACCTGATCTTACACCCAGTTCACTCAGGAATTCTGACTTGGGTGGCGAATCCTGGTTACGCCTGTAGGGACTAGGCTGCGAAGCGAGGATTTGCCTGAGCGGAGGTTGCAGGCTCGGCGTGACAGCAGTTTTAATACCCTTGGCTTTGGCAGTTCTGTGCTTTGATAGAAGCTCTGCCACATCAAGGATCACTAGCCTTATATCAAAGAAACATGCCCTTCATGCTGCTGCTGTTGACTTTTAAATTTTGTGTGAAACTGTTCTGTTACAGCTTTCAAAAAAAAAAGTTTTACTGTTTGTAAAATGGCGTGTCAGAGGGGTCTAAAAATTCGAGTAGCCACGTAGTCCGTTTTTCAAGATTTGTGTTGAATATTCAAGTTTCTGTGGGAAGAAAAACATTACTTGTTTCATGTTCCAATTAGTCTTATTTTAAAGGAAAATGCTGGAAGGAAGCAAACCAAGTCAGAAGGACCCAAATACTCAGCACTGAGAATGTGGACTTCTGTGATTGACGTTGCTGACCTTAATACTAGACAACTGTCGTCTTTAGAGTAAAGCTATTTATTTTTATGTAAATTATGACTCTCTGGAATTGAATAGACTGAAATTTTCTTTGGTATTTTTTGTAATTACTATACAAATATTTGCAAAGAACTTGCAGTAAAAAATTTGTTTGAAAGATAACATGATGTGTCGTTTCTTGCTTTGTATTTGACGGAATTGGTTTTGTCAGTTCCGGTTTTTACCTTGACAGTAGAAATTATTGGTGCTCCTTAGACTAGCCAGGCTGCTAGGCTTGATGTCTTGGGGCTGTTAGGATGGGTAAGAAACCTCGAGTGCAAATAACGGTGTAGGGCTGGATCGCTTCTCGTGGTTTCTCTTGTAATTTCAGTTCTGTAGTTTCAGCAGACCAGGTAATAACAAGGGATGAGCAGAGCAGCATTCAGCAGTGTTGTGGACCTCTGTCACACCCGTGGTGTCTAAGCCTGTGTCTGCTGCATTTCCGAGGCATCTGGGTGGTAACTTCCTCTGTGGAAGTGGAATGAGCAAGGAGTGGTTTTCATTTTTGGGGAGGAGTGGTGGGTTTTTTTTAGATCGCCTAATGATTACGCAACATGGTGATGGACAGAGGGGTGGAAAGATTGGAGCAAATGGTTAATAAGGACTGGAGTATAGAGCAGAGGAATGAGCTTGTTAGGGGAGGTGCTTGGTATTGTTCTACTGAACTGCGCTAAAATGGAGACGATCTATGTGCCAAGGAGACCCAGAGGTGAAACTCTTCACCTTTCCCGGGTGAAACCGGACGCGTATTTTCTTTGGATGCCTTGATGTCATGTGTTTTCCTTTATGCAGCAAAATGAATGCCAGCTCTGAAAGACAGGATCTAGGACAGAGGTGGGAACTGTCCTGGGAGTGCGTACCTCAAGGAGCAGCTTGGTCCTGGGGAAGGATGTCAGCTGGGCATCTTCCTCCAGCTGCTGCAGAGCAGGTTTTCCGTGACGCCCATTGCTGGGGCATGGCCTGAATTCACCTCCTGGTGAAGAGGTAACTATCTGCGCACCGGGAAGTCTTTATAGCTGGTGGTCTTGTGCTTCTGTAGTTGGGTAAGTTCTCACTTCCTACGGAGCATGTGGAAGCCTAGCTCCATGGGTTCTCTTTTTTTGTTATTATTCTTTTTTTGATAAAGGTGGCATAATTAATTTAATTTAGATCAGCAGAAGAAACGGAAAACTTATTTAGCTGCATTGCTGGCTATTTGTTTTGTGAAAAACTTGCCAAATACTTGTCAGGCCTGAAAGTAAGTGGCCAGGCTTAGTAACCTTGCCCTTATCTGGAGGAAGGCTGTGCCTCTCTCCAGTTCATTCTGCACTCTCTGCTCTATGGACCATTTCTTCCAGTCTTCGAAGGCTCTTACCTTTCAAAGCAGAGCTCTTCCCTTTCTCCCGGAACCATTTTTTCTGATCTGTTTATTAAAATGTTAAGGACCTGTGAAAGCAGTTTAGATCCTGCTGTGCTGTATGTTGTGTCTTACAGCAGTAAAGTGTGTGCCGCTGCAGCCCACAAGAAGCTAGTGGTGGTGGTGTCAATAAAAATCTTAATTTTTGTTATTATTATAAACATGTTAATGAAGAGTAAAAGAAAACAGTTGACTTTACTGTGTCAGATTTCAGTGCATGTTGATATATCCTGGCTGACATGATTTGGAAACATGGAAGATACCTCACACCTGGAAGAGCTGATTCTGCTGAAAAAATGCTCAGGATTTTCAGGAGACCTGCAAGCAACACCCTGGATCTTCATGTGTGTGAGTACAGCTGCTTCTGTAAAACTGTTCCCAGTCTTGAGACCTCTCTGAAGACACCCTTTCGTGGTTCAGCCACAGTATAGCACAGAAATGGTTGTGCTCTGGGCCACTGACGCCTTTGACATTTTGGCATTTCTGTGTGTCTTAGGACCATCTAGGGAAGTAGGAGGGCAACTTACAGACTACCCATTTCACATGACTTTGATGTAAATCAATGCACGACACCTTTATTCTTATTTTCTAGCTTTAGCAATTTCAGTATTACCTTTAAACTTGGAATCATGAAACAAGAATCTTTTTTTTTTTTTTTAGGTAATTTTTCTCTCCTACATATGCTTTGCTTTCACTTTGAGATAGCCTTAAATGAGGAGGAAAAAGGAAAGAGGGGAAAAAAAAGTCATTTACTTGGAATTGAAAGCCCTAACTCTTGATGTCCAGATTGGGCAGACACCTGGAACAGCGGGAGTACTAGTTAAGCTCTTGACCTCATTTCATGTGATTGCGTGGGAGTCCTGTCCTGCTTCAGCTGGCAGAGCAGTTGGCCTGTGTGGAGCGGGTGGCTCTGTGAGGATGAAATACTGCTGTGGGTAGGTGCGTGGGCTGGGCTGGGCTGTCCTCTCCTCCCGCGGGCTGCGCAGTGGCAATGCCTGCTGGCTCCCAGAGCCCCGCTCTGGGCTCTGCCTCCATCCAGTGGGCTGGCCAGGCCATCCAGCTGCAGGTACTTCAGTGGGAGCACGGCTTGGCCTGCCCAGCCGAGAGGGGGGGTGGAAGTAGATTTTCTCCCCCAGAAATGCCGGAAAATTCTCT
>NW_010398523.1:55775-60811 GCF_000710305.1 Buceros rhinoceros silvestris
GCTTGGCCTGCCCAGCCGAGAGGGTGGTTGGAAGTAGATTTTCTCCCACAGAAATGCAGCAACATCCTCTGTTCTTGCTGTGGTCTACGTAAAAACTTTTTTTTCTCTAGACTCCCTGTCGGACCTGGAGTGAAATACTTGTTTTGCTCCACTGAGATGTCAACAACCCCTCTTCAGATTAGCGGGTTTCCTCTGGACTTTGAGTGGGTAGCTCCTGCTGAGCTGAACACAGCTGCTCTGGGCACGTTGCACTTACGCTGCACAATAGTTACTAAAAATTAATGCTGCAAAGGGGTAGGCGGGGCAAGTCTCGGCTCTCCTCTTGATCAGCTCTAGACATTCAGATTACTGGAGGTGTTGGACAGATCTGTATTTCTTAATATTTACAGTTTCTTCAGAGCAGCTTACAAAGCAGACCATTAGCGTAGTTGTGAGCCTGCAGCTACCTCCTGTGCTAATTGCCTAATGCAACCATATAGTCTAATCTGTAGATTAGAGGAAGAAGGATCTTTGCAAAGACCCAGCAGACCTGTCCTTTTAAACACCGCTTTCTGTTCCTTCAACTAGATTTTCAGGAGAGGGCGGTATCTCCAAGCATTAACTCCTTTATATGTTTGCTTTAACCAACTTCCAGATAATTTCTTTGTGATGACTATTACTTTTTTGGTGAGACTTGAGCTCCCGATTTGTCACTTACAGTACCACTTGCACATAAAACCCGGGACTGCGGCTTATCTGAAACACGGGAGTTTTTTTGTCACATGTAATTTTGGGAAACCCTTTTCTGTTGTCTTTCAGCACAGTTGGATTTATGAAAGCTGATGGTATTTTTACTTGCTTTTACTTGGTGCAAGCCAACAGCAAAACCGTGCCCTGTCAAAGATTACCAGTGTGAAAGTACGTTGTGATTATTTTCTCCTTCTGTTGCCTTCTCTCTTCATTACCAACTTAGGAACGGAAAGTGAGCCTTTAAAAGATGTTTATATCGGAGATTAAGGTATGCTAAAAGATGTCTGCTGCAGAGCTACCCAGGAGCATGGGCACTTCTGTTTCTCTTTGGCCTCAGTTAAAAAGGAAGAATACCTAACTTAAGTCTTACTAGTTCTAAATGCTTCTGGTTTTGAGATCCATTGATAAACCTTTAGAGTGCTCATAACTTGTATTTTTTTAAATTTTTTTTTGTCTCTGCCCTTGAGTAAGGTTTGGAGAAAGTAGAGGGGAAAAATTGCCTCTTTTCATGGTACTTCAGCACCAGTCTGGCAGCAGCATTGTCCAGCAGTAGCTGTTACCTCTCAGTGTGGGTGAAGAGGCTACTGAACAGCTGTTGGAGAGGAAACAGCTGGGTTTTGCTGGTCTGGGTTGACTCTTGCCAGTTTGAACTCTCCCACCCCCTCTCCCCGTTACTCCTTTTTATACTCTGTATTGAAGAGACCCATTGCAATACTTGATTCGATTTTTATTTCAGCTTTCTTGGAAATGAAGTGCCTTAACAAAAGTCACAGTAAACAGTATCTCACCATGTGATTTGTTTGTCACGTTGTCCTGTTGTGATTCCTGAGAGGAGACCTGGGGATAGCTCTGACTGCAGCAGCTCAGTGCTGTGGGAAGCCCAGGAAGGCCTTGCTTTCAGCTGCTGTTCCGGTTTGTTCAAGTAATATCAGAAAGATGACTGTGCCAGAGGCTCTGCAGCGCCAGGGTGGAACATGCAAGAGGTAAACTTGCACTCAGGAAGAAAGCTAGGAACGAACTCCCAGGTTGACAGTTAGGTCCCAGTTATTTTCTCAATCTGCCAGACTGCCATGCTGCAGGGATCACAGAACACACTTCCTACCACACAAATTCCTTGTGGCCAAATTCAATTCCGGAACATCGGCATCAGCATTTGGATGTGCTCCACTGTGACCAACTGCCATTTGGCAGCAGGGCTGCTCCGAGCCTTCAAGCAGAAGGAATGATGCTCTGCTGGCCACTCCCAGCCAAGTTAGTCTCTCCTGCATCAGCGAGGCCGTGTCTAAGCTGGCTCTCTTCCTCCAGGCGGTCTGTCAGCCCCCTGCACAGCACGATTCACTTGGGGCCCCTCCAAAGCTGACATGGGAAGAGATGGGGTGGATCCGACGCCCAGCTGTGACAACAGGCAGCCCACGTGTGTAGTGGCATCCCGCTTCCCTACTGCCTGCTGTTTGTGCACTTTGGCTGACTGGCTCTGGCTGCTGGCTTGGAATCCACATCTGTGTGAGAACAGTGCTCAGGTGAGCAGTCCTTAAGACATGGCCAAAAGACGAAGTATCTTCTGCCTGGAACTTAGGACAAGCTGCAAACAGTTAACCTTGCTTGCTTGCTTGTCCATAAAATGTTTGTTGTTGGCTTTTCAAAACAGTCCGTGTAATCTCTAAGTATGTTGGCATATCTGGGCTCCATTTAAGATATAAATCAGGAATGCTGTGGTGTTTTGGTGTTTAAATTCTGACCGGCTTATTTTCAACTGAAGAGTGAGGTTTTGGTATCTGGCAACATAATGAAAATGGAATTGCTGAGTTGCCTACAGAAATGACGCGTTCTGAAGTCACTCCTTTTCATCTGCTCACTGCAGTTACAGCTCAAACAAGGCTTGGCTGGGTGTCAGGTGTTTTAGAGTGAAACCAACATAACTCAATTACGAGATCAATTATTCCTGATAGTGGAGGTATCATGGTATGCTCCATGAGGGAGTCACGCAAGGCCTGATTCTTGCATCAGTCTGTAGAACAGCCCCTTCTGAGCTATTAAGTGTTCCAGGGTATCGAATTCAGCTATTCGGCCATTTTCCAGGACTAAAATCCTGTGAACATTAAACCAGAAGTGTAAGCTTGGGGCTACACCAGCAGCGGTAATAAACTTAGTTATTTATACTTATTTCTAAAATAAATTTGAGTACTTGCTTGTTATTCAACCAAGCTTTCCAGCAGCTTTTCAGCTGGGAAGCAGCAGGGGAGTAGAAATGGGTTTCTGATTCAAGTGGAAGGAGAGTTTTGGCAGCCGAGACTGGAGTAAGATCGAATGTGTATTTTAGCTCCACGATTTTAAGATGACACAAAGCACTGTAGCCATGGTTTTCCTGTCTGGGGCGGGAAGAGGGGTATGATACAGCATGAAATGTATCATGTGCAAATAAATGATCTTTGTGTAACTTGCTGGTGCCTAGCTGATTTCAGAGAGCTCTGACAAGCTCTAAAGCAAAGCTTTGAGGGTTAAACAACAAAAGGACAAATTAAATTGCTGTTCACTAACATGGTGCGGTTTATCTAGTTCTCAGAGGTTGCCTTTTGCTCCTTAGGAAAGTGGCTGAAAACCTTACCTGTCGCAGTCCATGATGGTGTTTATCCGGTGAGCTATTGTTAACACTGTGCTGTCTTTGAACTGAGTCCTCAGGGTGGACTGAATTTGAAGATCAGTTTCTAAATCGACTGCTGCTGTGGCCTCGTCTAGAATGAGGATTTTGGCTTTCTGGAGAAGTGCTCTGGCCAGACAAAGCAGCTGTTTCTGACCAGTGCTGCAAGAAAGAGGGACGGTAAACTGAGAGCAGTAGTCGCACTTCCCTGGGGTCAGAACACGTGATTAACTTGAAAATAGGAATGCGAAGGTGATTGTTCCCTTTCCCTGAGAGGGTGACTGAGCCTGGTGGCACTGCAGGTACCAGCATGAAACAACCTAAGGAGATGAAGGGAGGGTATTACTACAGCACCCGGGAGGTCTGCACTGGGAGCAGGATTCTGGTGTTTAGTACTGCACAAACACAAGCCACCACCATGATTAAGTCTCAAAGGTTGTTCACCTGCCATCTTATGATTTGATTTCATGCTGCTAAACAGGACAACAATGCAGCAATTTGCTGTCTGGGCACCTTTTCTTAAATTTTTGTTTAAAATTAATTAGACTCCTTGTCCTGCTAGCTCTGTGTTCTCCTAGCCCACAGGCTGGCACTGCCCTGCCACTGTCTTTCTGCAGAGAAGGTACCTTAGGTTTTCCCCTTGGTCAGTGCACTTATATTCCAACTGATTTGGCAGATCTGCCACAAAGTTCTTGAGCTGAGTCAGTTCCAAAGCTGTCCAGATGTCTGTGTCGGTGTATCGGTTTAACGGGTCGAGGTTCATTCTTAGAGAGCCAGAGAATAAAACCGGATCCTGAGCACAGACACAGTACAAACAACTCTTGAAGTCAAGTATAAAAACGAGCTCTCTGGTTTTCCCTGCTGGATGCAATTCTGCGGCTAATGTTATATCGAATGGGAGACTAGCATGGCAAAGAGAAACTTCCAAACTGAAACTTCTGAATGTCCCTCCTCTCACAGAGTCTTTACAAACCCTGCCTAGGTGTTCAGACTTTTAACACTGCTGAAGCATATTGGAAATCCATTTCATACCTGGGGAATGACGGTTATCTTGGTTCTAAGGTCATGGAGACCTAGTTGAGCAATATCTAGTCCATCGATTAGGATCGCTCCTTCCGCAGCTTCCACTAATCGCAGCAATCCCACCGCAAGAGTAGATTTCCCAGCTCCTGTTCTTCCGGTGATGCCAATCTGTCAAGTGCAATGGAAAGGTTGTGATGTTTTCCACTGCTGGACAGACCTGTCATTTAGTTCTTCTTGGCCTTTTGAAGGGAAACAGCTTTACATGGATCAGATCTTCATGGCTGTTCAGGATTCACATAGCCTGGCAATACATTCTTAAAGGGAACAATTTATAATTTGTAAAGCCTTTGATGGGATCAAGACTTAACAAGGCTTAACTACAAGAATTAACAGCTAGAACTGGGCCTTAATGTGGCAATAGATTTAAAAAGTGGAGTCCCTTTGCTGTAACTCTGCTAACCTGTGAAATGAAATTTCACTCAGAAGAATGACCAATGTACGCGGCAGTCCTGAACGCACTGCTTTGTACTAGAAGAGGTGTGCAGAATCAGGCTTTTATAAGTGGCTGTACCTTGGTGCAGGGCAGGGACTGCATCTGCCCCATCTGATCACTCCACAGCACTGCTCACGCTTTGTAGCTCTTCCG
>NW_010398523.1:60903-64437 GCF_000710305.1 Buceros rhinoceros silvestris
TCCGAAACGAGTGCCTTTGCTTACCTTCTCTTGCCCGTTGATGGTTAGATTGACACGCTTCAGCGCTAACTCCAAATTTGGCCTGTATCGCAAGCTATAGTTTCTAAATTCAATTCTTCCTTCAGTGAGCCAAACTTGACCTTGGAGTTTGCCAGTCAGAGTCCAGGGTGCCTAAACAGACGAAAACATATAAACGTTTAAAGCCAATTTAAATTACCAAATCAAGTGTCCATACCGAAACAGGGAGCTTATGAAGATACTTGTGCCAAATTCCCCTGATTATATACTGTTTCCAAGAGAGAAAGGGGCCTCTGACTTCAGTATTGCAAATGTTGACAGTTTGCAAAGATGCTGATCATCTTAGCTGGAAGTGGGGATGAACATTGGTTTGCATGTCAGAGGTCTGACATTGAGTGGTTCAATAAAAAAGATTTATATGCCCCTGTAGACAGCATTGTGAAAGTCTCCTTTAGCCAGATCTCAGGCCAGCATATGGCGAAGTAATTTTAATGATTACAGAACAAAAATAATTGCACTGGAGACTTTTAGTGGCTAAAAGGCTACAGAGCAGCCGTCAGTTATCAGAGAGTTGCATCTGAACTTGTGCAATAAATACATACTCCAAATATGGGCAGAAAATACAGCTCATTCCATGAGTGTTACCAAGCAAAGCTATTTTAATGGCAATCTAATGCTTCACTGTCTTAAGGCAGTAATAATGATCAGAGGTTATAAAACCAGTCTGGTCAGTTGGATACAAAACAAATTCTGTAGTTCTTTACAGGAAACATAACTGGCCTTTTAGAAGGGGAAAAAACTAGGGGTTTTGTCCAGGTGGAACAGAGAAGTTACTCATGTAGTTTGCAGAGACGTTCACCTCTGCTAGCAGGGTAGTAGTTGGTTAGCTACCTCCTTGGGAGTCCTCAGGTATTCCCTCACTCTCTCTACAGAAACGATGTTGTTCTCTATCTCTGTCCAGGAGCGCACCATCCAGTTCAGAACACCGGTTATCTAGCAGAAGGCAACAGAAGCATTAGGGCAGATCAAGTAAGTCTTGACCTGTGCTTGCAGCGTACTCGGTACTTTGACTTAGGGTTTATTTAAAAAGAGTTCCTCATCAGCTAATTACTTCAGAAATCATCCCTTAAAAGGCTAAAAAATTAACCGTGGATCCTTGTGAAGGTTTGTAAAGCTGTGTTTGAAGAGCCTAGCCAGCTCCCCCCATAGCTGCTTCTCAGTATTATAGAGCATGAAATGCTGCTGACGGAACAGGCTACGAGATAGGGCGGCTGCTTCTCAGGCTATTGTGTAACTAGTCTACAAGCAGGTGAGACATGCTGAAGACCGTGCTTCTGCACAGAGCATGCTGTGACTTAAGCATGAGGGAAGCAGGAGGGACAGAATGGCTGGTGCGTGTTTATGAGGTTCATTCTTTAAGGGGCTGAGTTTTTTCAGATGCTCTGGGCTTTGGCAATGGGAGCAAGGTTTGGTAGAAGGCATCTAGAAAGCCACAGAAATAGTTTACGATTTCTTAGAAATTAAAATGGTAGCAGAAATCATAATGCATGGTTCTTTTGATGAAAGGCAAGAATGGTATTACTTCAACACCGAGTTACCTGAAGAGCGTATGAAATGGAGAAGCCAGCAGTTCCTGGACTGAGACGTGTTCTGCCCATTACTGCAAACAGTGCTGCAAACAACACAATGCCATTGCCTAGAAACTCCAGGTTTGCAGCGAGCCACCTGCAAGAGGAGGAGAGTACAGGGCTGTTGCTGGGTGCCCTCCTCCTTTCTCCCAAAAGAATCTGTGATTACTTTGCAAAACGCTTGTGGAACTGCTGGGCCACAGGATGCTCAACAAAGTTCCTGTCCTGGTTGCTCTTACCCACCGCCTTGGAGCCCATGAATGGCTCCAGTCTGAACTGGTTGGCTTATGGTCTCTGCTGGGATTTTCTCAAAGGCCTGTTGGATGAGAGCAGCCAGCATGCAGTTTCTTGGACAAATGGGTCTAACACCTCTCACTCATGGTTCTCCTCACATGTTTCATGAGTGGTGGCTGATGGCTCTGTTGTCTGATGGGTTCTGCGTACACCGCAGGCCTCATGCACTCTGTTGTGATGATGGGCCTCACCAGGCACGTACTGCAGCTTCCTGCATTTTGGACACCAGGTGCTATCTCCAGCAGTGTCAGCACACGTGTGTGCCTGGCCGCGCAACAGAGATGGCAGCGCGATGGTTGTGCGAGGGGCACTTTACCAAGGAGGGGTGCAGTGCGAGTGACTATGAAGAGGCTCCCTACCCGCAAAACACTGCACCACTGTCTCATCGTCTCTGTACCTCCACCCAAGCCCCAAGAGCGGCTCTCTCCACTGTCCAGGGTGTGTCAGTAAGCTGTCATTTTTTTACACGGCAGATTTACCTGTCAGCAACTGCTCCAGGGAAGCATATTCGCTGATTCTCATCCACTAGTGAATTGCACTTCAGAATAAACCTCTCCTGGTCCTTGTAAGCACGGATCACACTGCTCCCCTGGAAAGTTTCTGAAATGTGGGAGTAGATGGGAGACCTGCTGGCAGCCTCTATGCGTCTCAGCTGGCAGGAGGTGGTGACGTAGAAGTGCTGGTACAAAGAGAAATGGAAAGGGAATTGATTAGAAGGTTTAAGCCTCCACTGAAGTGCTCCACAGAAAATCTGGGAAGGCCTCAACAAATGCAATAGTATGTACTATCCTAGTGTTATAAAACCCAATGTGCAGGTAGAAGATGTCTTAAAGGTGAGGTAGTGTTTCTGCTGTGTTCTGTCCTATCTTCATTAGGAATAACCCTGTGGTTAGTTAATGTAAAGAAGCCAGAGCACTCTGAACTCGCAAAGCCTCTAAACTCACACTTATTTTCTCCCGTAGACCAGCCCTTTGCTTGATGGAGAACAGAGTCACACTTGCACCCTTACTTGCCCTTCCCTCATGTTCAGTCTTAGCTGGCAAAGCATTTGAGGTTTCAGAGCCCAGTGGGAAAGCTGGTTGGCATACATGGATATATTAAAAAGCAGCATAGGAATTCTAGAGGAAAGGCAAAATGCTTCCGGTCTTAATTCGATTGCATTAACACTAATGGAAGCAAGGAGTATAGCTGTAGGTAGGATTTGATCTGGACATCTGAAAAGCACAGTCCTCTTTGTGAGGTCGCTGGGATGCTTTGGAAGGCTGAGGTGATGTGGGAAGAGCCACTGACATTACTCTTGTTCAGATGCAATCAGAGATGATGAAACTCGTTTCTACATGTCTCTGCTTCTACAGAATGAAAGGAAGCTTCTGCAGGGCCACGGCCAGGCTCTCCTGTCTGTGTATCTCCATGAGCCCCTACCTGGAATGCAGCATAAAGAACAGTCAAGGGCACTATGGCCATTGCTGCCCTTGGCGTAGCCACTATAATCACAAGGTAGATCTCCAGCAAGTTGAACAAGAATCCCAGCAAGGACTTCAGCTTGTCCGGGATGACAGAATCAATAGCATCCACTTCTTTGGCGCAGCGGTTC
>NW_010398523.1:64524-73439 GCF_000710305.1 Buceros rhinoceros silvestris
TTCAGCAGGTTTCCAATGGGTGTTTGCTCAAAGAAGACCATCGGGGATCTAGCAACGTTTCTCAGCAACTGCCAAAACAGCTTGTGCGATGCTAACACACCACCTAGAAAGACTGCTGCTGTGGAGACAAATCTGCCCAGGGCTGTAATAGAGGAAAAAAAAATTATTACAAGGTCAGAACAAACTCACCTTGGAGTTCTGCCTTGTGAGATGATGATTTTCCCTCAGGATTGTGAATGCCATACCAGTGAAAGGAGCTTTCTTTGGTAGCAGCCAAGCTTCAGAGCTTCAAGGTGTTTACCACCGTTTCTGTAGGGTGGTTACAGACGGGTGGGAGACCTAAGCAAGCCTGAGGGGTGCTGTGGATTCGGCAGCTCCCATATACAGGACAAATTCTTAAATGAGTTTGACTGGAATGACTTGGAATTACTCCAAGTCGTAGGTTTCCTGCCTACAGACCCACTGTTAGCAGAAGGGTACCCAACCCTTCCCACTCTTTTCAACCTGTTCAAAGCTTTCTCAGTCTTTTGCCACTTGGGCTGAGATTTTTCCAGACTTGATTTCTGTCCTAAAACAAGTGATTTTTTTTTTTTTTTTTTAAAAGAGTGACCAAAAGAATTGTGACCTTTTTTAATGAGAAAGACTTAAATACAGAATTCCCCAAGTTTCTCTTTTTCTCTTTACATTCAAAAGACCTCAACCAGCATGGAGAAGAGCCACTGCTTGTACTTTGATAAGATTAATTTATATTGGAGACATGGAAAGGGATAAGAGGAAGAAAGATATGCAGAAGACAATGGATACAAGGGGGCAGGATAGAAAAATAAGGATGTTGTAGTTCTTCCATTATACTTTTTAGGGGCTCAGGTCTATTAGTTCCAGCAGGAAATACAGAGGAAGACACGCTTTCATCATGGTCTGCTGAAAGGCACAGGAGAATGCTTTAGCATAGCATGAAGTAGAATTTCAGGCAGTAACACTGGAAATATTGTTCAGATCCCTTAGAAACCCTCTCTGTGTGCCAGAGCCTGTAGTTTTAGGTCCCATGCCAAACCTCTAGGGCTGGAGCCAAAAGCCCAAGAGTCTACGAGCCCGTGGGTATGCTGCTCTTTATATCCTGAGAAAACACCTGGCTGTGGGAAAGGGAGATGGAAATAAAGAGAAGAATTAGGTGGGCAAGTTAAACCAACCTTGAATGACTCCTAGTGCACCAAAGACTCCAACTCTCAGCTCTGTGTGCTGCTGTGTCCCGTTGTGAACAGGGTCATCTGTCCACATGCTGAGCCAATAGCCACGAGAGAATGACACAGCTTGCTGACATGTGAACAACAGAGTGATGAACACGCACAGTGGTAAGCCTGTCGCCTTCAGGTAGGCTGCATAAATCGAAATATTAACCTAGAGTGAAACAATTAGGGGAAAATGGGAGAGGACGTTGGGAGGATCGAGCTTGTGGCAAGGAAAAGCAGCTTTGAAGCAAGGAATGATTTATTATGGCATACCTACTTCATTATATGTCACGGGCTGTAGCAACCATGTTAATTCTTTTGTTTTCCTCATGGATGAATAATGAAGCCATACTTAAAACCTTGGTGTTAACGAGTGAATATTATCAACTGGGGAATGTTACTGCAATAGGCTTGTGTTACTGCTGGAATGCACGTAAGGCTTTCCTTGTGCTGGGCAGTGGTTTTCATTTGCTCTCGGTGTGAGAACACTCAAATATCCCGCTGGCTGCTCATGTGAGTAACTGCTGAGCAGCAGAGGTGAGGAGATCCTGGTCTGGCTAATACTGTGCTTCCCTAGGGGAAGAGCTGCCTTCTTTGGGGTGTCTGACGTCTTGCTCTCATCTCTTATACCCTTCAGGTCAACTCTTGAATTGGGATCTCTCTCCTCAAGTGGTAATGCATTTATTTATTTTTTCCCCTCTCATTTCCATAATGTACATTATTCCTGCTTTGGAACCAGTGCTTGGATTGGGGCATCCAGGGAGATGGCGTTTGCGTAGAAGGGCTGTGTAAAGTAATGCTGAAATGACTTTGTCTCAATTATAGGGCAAACTTGAACAGCTCAGCTGACTTCCCTGGAGTTGCACTTCGGCAGCGAGCTGACCTGCCTGCTGTGAACGGGCCAGTAATAAACCCACGGTACGTGTCTTCGCCTTCCTAGGCAGGTGCTGTGCTTACCCTGCCATGCTGAGTTTCCTCTCCCTTGGTTAATCTTCCTTCAGTGGCGGCAGCAGCACTACACTCTTGACTTACAGGAACGGTCTCCCTGCCCACAGCAGAAGATTTGATTAAATTGTCACTTCATAAAGAAAACAAAAATCCTTTCAGTTTTTAGCCAAGCCAGCAGTATTTTAAAGCTGGATCTTCTCACTGATCCAACCCTGTATTTCTGCCTAGTGTGAGGGCTGTGGTTTTTTGAGATCCTACGGAGTGACCCCAACCATTGTCCCTATTTGTCACAGGAACTGGGCTCTGTCAAGCTATTAACAAACAGGCTTTAAGTATTCACTGTGGCTGGTCTGAAATGAGGCAGAACTTACAGCCCCGCTGGGAAGAGAACACCAAGCAAATGGATCAACATCCCTTGTACTGAGCTCTGGAACAAATTTTGGCTCCTTGTGAAATACGGAGAAAATGTTAGTCAATGCCCACAATCAAGAGCAGTTTCTTACCTGTTCTTGCGTTTTGTTTGTTTGCTCTTAATATTAATTTACAGATTCAATCCCAAGCCCTTATCATAGCTTGTAAGAGCCTCCATGGGCTTTTGAAGCAAGTTCTTCGGTGTCTGAGAGCTTTAAGCTTACCTTAAGAGCTTCTCCTCTGATGGATCATTTCTAGAGGTGATGGTGCCATTGCTCTCTCCTATACCTGTGAAATAAATTAATTTTCTTTTCTAAATGCTTTAGAATCCCATTTTGCCCTGTATAGGTAATACAGAGGAAAGTTTCATTACAAAGCATTGTTTCTAAGGGTAGAAATATCAAGGTGAGGCTTGAAGATTAGCACATATACCTGGTAATTCTGTTCACTGCGTGATTGTTGTCTACTGAAATGGAACTGTCTATTCAAGAACCAGTTTTGAGGTGATTTAACAGGTATATTTTCCCCTCACAAAGAAACAGCTGTCATTGGATCTCTGCTTTAACTGCCCATAACAGAACAAATGTAACTCCAGCTTTTCCAGTTTTATTCTCTTTTCCATCTCCCTAACTGTAAACAGCAGCAGACCCTAGCTCTGTAACGTTAAGTATAATATTAAGGAAACAGTTGACTGATAGACCTAGAAAGAATGATTGCAGCTCCTTTGGGTTACCTGTAAAACCAGCACCTGCCTTCTCTTCTGCAGTAGTGTGTGCACGGAGGAATTCTGCAAAGGCCCCATTTCTCTGTAGAAGCTCTTGGTAGGAACCAGTTTCTGAGATTGTTCCATCCACCAGAAAAACAATGTTATCCGCTTGAGGCAGAGTGTTGATTGTGTGAGTCACCAGCACACGAGTCTGCTTGAATACAGAGGGAACAGTTACACTTGTTCTGGTGTTTCCCTCAAGCTGTTGCTGTGAGCTGTCTTCTGAAAAAAGACTTGCACTCAGTATGAGCTACAACTTTTACTAACTCGGAGATACTTTTGTTATTTATTCCTATCACTTCTGAGTGCCTCCTTGATGAAGTTTATCTTTGCAGCATGGCTTTGTGCCTGTTTTGAAAGCGCAGAACTCAGGAGGGGAGGGGTGAATCGACTGGCTTTGTGTGGGGCACAGCATAAAAGAGTGAGGACGGGAAGTGAAGGCTGCAGTCCCAGGCCAGCACCCTGTGCGTAGGAGGACCTTTCGCTTGGCTCACTGACCAGTTCCATGTTGTTGTTTCCCCTCAGGCTGAAGCTCTTAAGTAGAATGATGTTAATTGGAGAGTATATCACATTCATTGTCACTGATATCAATATTTCAGAATCAAATTTGCCTGAAAACTTCAGCGACCTGAATGTAGAGTGCAGCTCCTTTCCATTTAGATTTCTGAGCATATTTGCACAGATGATTACATGTAGGAAAGCACATCAGAAAAGTAATTTTTCCCTAGATAACAAATCGGCATGTTCTGTGTTTCTAATACACAATCGAGCCCTTTGAGTACTGCTTAAGTCTGATACGTTCGTTCTTTGCCCGTCTTTCTGTTTCAGTAATTACATTCTGGTACTTGCAATCAATCCACACGAAGAGAAAGGCATTTGTAATCAATGACTTGCAATCAGACATTGTATTTGTAATCAGACAATGTCTGCTTTAATTGGACTTTCTAATGAAAAAACCAACCTATTTTCCTTCTACAATGTGAAACCGAATCAAGTGTTTGTAGTCAGTGTCTACCATGGAACAAATAGAGCTGCCCTAGCTCCCTCCTCACGTAACCACATTTATTATCCAGATTGCTTGACAGCAGAGAGGTACCAAAGAGTACTAAAACACAACCAAAGCAAAACCAATGCTAATGGAAGAGAAGTGTTGATAAGATGGATTTTCAGGTTGAAGTTTAAGTGATGAACGTTTGGGTGATGAGAACTGTAAAGGCACCACTGAACTATGAAAAAGTGATGGGATTAGACATGATGATATGGTACAGTGAGCTGAAAGAGATCAGACAGCTCTTCCTAACTACGCTAGAAGTAAATCTCAAAAAGGGAGAAGGATAATATTGACAGAAGACCAAAGAATATAAACTTGATGTAAAAGGAAGGCTGGTTTGCATGAGCATAAAGACAGTCTTTCAGGAGAACCTAACTTAGTCTTCCTCCTCCTAGGTGAGATTCACTGTGGGACTTCAGTGTTCTGCGTGGACTGCAGAGGAAGAAAGAACTTGGGAGCCTTTTATAGAGCGAGTAACCTACCTTACTGGAAACATTCCAGAGGCCCTGATTATTAAATACGTTTTGCAGCCTTTTATGGTTCAGGACATATAACGCACCTTGCCCTTCAGTAAGCCGTTGGGTCCAAGAACACGTTCAAAAATGTGCTGTCCAACATGGGCATCAACAGCTGAGAGAGGGTCGTCGAGTAGGTAGATTGAAGCCTTTTGATACACGGCACGAGCAAGGTTGACTCTTTGCTTCTGCCCTCCAGATAGATTTATTCCCTGTAAAAATGTATTGATGCTGTTTATTCTAAAGCTACAGCATGTTTGCCAACTGTTGGCTCCATTTTACGCTGAGGTTTTATGACTTCCTGATTTTTAAATTTTCAAATCCCTCCAAACGGGGCTTTGGAGATGCAGAGACAGATTGTCTTGAGCAACTCCACTCTCCTGCAAAAGAGGACCCAAGAATGACCTAGATTGGTTGATTTTTGTCTCAAGCATTTCTTGTATCTCTGGTTAGGTTAACTGTCAGGAGGTGGGCTCCAGACCCTGTTAAATCATGGCCTGGCTTCTCAGAAATTGCTGAGCATCTGCCTCCTGCGAGTCTAGTCCTTTTGTTGGTGTTTTAAGCAGGACACCAGAAGTTGTTGCTAGCTACTGATGGAAATGTTGGCCAAAATACAAACCTAAGCCAGTACCTTCTCTCCTATTTCACTCTTCTGCCCTGCAGGGAGGCTCTCCAAGTCAGGATGCAGTGCACAAGCATCTATCACTGTATTGAACCATGTTTCATCCATCTCTTTTCCAAAGAGAATATTATCTTCCACTGAAGCATTTTGTATCCAAGCTTGCTGGGGGACATAAGCTGCAGTGTCCTGTAAAAATGGGAGTAGAAAACATTAACAATCTTTTTCATAAGCTCAGCTTGACACTGGGGGGAACCTGTCTTTGAAGAAAAACCTTCCCAGTTAAATTTATAGAAATTTGGAATGATCATCACCATTGACAGGTCTCAGAGGGCTTTTCAAAATATGAGTCTGCACTCTGGTCATATTACAGGGGAGGAAACAGAAGCGCACCTACATGACACGATTTATCAGGATGCTACTTCAGCGCACTGTCCAAGTGGGAAATAGAACTGGATCCATTCCTGACCTCTCATCCAAGAGGTCTTAAGCACCTTCGGATAATTAAGTGTGGGATGCTACATACAGCCTTTGTTAAAATTCATCAGTAAATGACTTTTCATCAAATACCCGATGCCTTGGTTAATACCTTACTGTTCCTGAAGACAGCCTAATTAGAAGCAAATGCTCAGGGGAGAAATCTACCTTCATGGTCACGCAGCCGTCCATCTTCACCAGCTCACCAAGTAACGCGGACAGCAAGGAGGACTTTCCAGCACCCACCTGGCCAACTACAGCAAGCAAGGAGCCTTGGGGCACAGTAAGATCTATCCTACAGAGAAAAGATTAGTCTCTTTTAGATACACCTTCTGAAAAGACGGCGATGAAAATTCTTGCTATTATCTTGTAGCAGT
Organism: Buceros rhinoceros silvestris; assembly: GCF_000710305.1. Classification (NCBI taxonomy): domain Eukaryota; kingdom Metazoa; phylum Chordata; class Aves; order Bucerotiformes; family Bucerotidae; genus Buceros; species Buceros rhinoceros. The sequence goes on from NW_010398523.1 coordinate 70,918, forward strand.
GACAGTGTGCCAGCTACCCCCTAATTTCATACCTGAGGGCTCGGCTGCACAGACTTACTCTTCCCATCGTGCTGAGTTTTTTGAACAGAACAGGAGTCATCCCTTCAAAGGTACCTCGAACCAGAAAGTCTTCATCCACATCCCATCTGAGTTTCAAACCCAGATCCAAGATCCAGACCCCCACTCTAGGGATAGGCTAGCCCAAAGCACTGAATACAAAACATTCCTGAATGTCAGAACTTTAGAATACCGTTTCTTCTCTAAAACTGTTATGCCTTTTGAAATAAACATGTAGTGATGACATATATAATAGCTGCATAATAGCTACTTTTTTGACTGGAATTACTGTAATTTCATATTTGGACAAGAAAACTGTTTAAAGAAGGCTGTCGCCATATGTAAAGGCAATGTCCAGATACAAGCACCTTCCTGTTCATGTGCTCCCAAGCATAAAAACAAGATTACATTTTGTCTGGGTTTATAATTTTTCAGAATTCACCATTAAAAATGAAGCAAACTCATAATCTTTTAGATTTTCCACGCTGGTTTCACATAGTCCCTGAGGAATTAGTTCATTCAGCATCCACGCTGACCTACAGAATTGAGGCAACAAAGTCTGTACCTTCTAAGACAAGGCGACGTTTCTTTGCTCCAGCAAAAAGTCCCATTTCTTATGGTGATACTTGCCTGTACTAAATATGAGGAGAAATAGAACACTTGTAAATGCAAAGGTAGATAGAGAAACATCCCTATGTTTATTACAAAAAATGAACCTTAAGTATGAAAAGAACGGGTTAATTACCAGATTAGATTTCATCATTAGACATAATTAGGCCTGAGAGATAAAGTGACAGTAAGGGGAAAACATTTTTTTCTCTTGAATATGGTAGGCACCTTAAAAGTGGAAGCTGAACAATGGAAGCTAGTCTTTTTCTAAGACAACAATGCTAACGCAAAGCTCACCACAGTCAGAAGAGTTTTTGCTTGAGCTCTCAGGATTCAGTTCTTCCAGACTCAGAAAGGCTGTTAAGCGGTTTAAAGAAACTTTGGCCTGAAATGAAGAAGCACGCAAAAGAATAACACTTAGAATAAAAAGGGAGCTAAATCCCAAAGTGAAGACTCAGCTTGAAGACCCTCTTAGACTAGGTGCGATGCTGCAGATGCTGTAGGCTTAGATGGACAAATGCAGCTCTTCCTTATGTTAACTGCCTTTATTTCCACTTAGCAAACCCCCCCGTTCTTCCCTGTTTACTCTTCTGTTCACGCCAGGAAATTGGTGCTTTTTTCTACCGCTCATCCTGCAATCTTTCCAGTGATTGCTTCTGTGCACGAAGAGGTGTGACAGTCTTCTTGGGGTGCAAGAGGAAAATTAATTTCACAATTTCCTCCTGGACAATGACTTGCTTTTCTCTCTGGCCTGAGCTAGCAGGGTTTCTACTGATCTCCCATGGAGATGCTGCTCCATCTATTCTGATTTTTATGGTCAAAAACAACTGAGATCTAATGGGGTTTCTGATTGGCCCTAAAAGACTTAAGAGTTGTTCTTGGTGAACATTTTGTCAATATGTGCAGCCTTTCTGAAAGACAATACTATGAAGTACCTTTAGCTGCATGTCCTTGCACTTCGCTGTTTCACAATGGCAGTTAAAGAGCCAGCCCTGCCACTTAATGCCCTAGGAAATCCCTACCTTTCCTGTTAATGGTGATATGTAAAAAAAGCCCTGACGATGAAAGAAAAAGGAACATAGCCTGCACTTAACCTGGACAGCAGCGTTTATGGAGAATGGCAGGAAAGAGGGCGCAGTGTTGAGAATGTTGATCAGTGTTAACGATACAAAGGCCTTCTGAGCATCCAGGACATGTGTGTCATCCACCAGGGCGTAGACAGCAAACATGACAAATGCGATCTGAAAAAGAGCAAAGGAAGAGCAAACCATTTGCTTCAGACAGGGAAAAGAATGGTTTGAGGATGACAGGCCCCTTCCTAAAGATTCTGGAACCCATTTAGTTAAATCCAGGCTATTACCCATATACATGGCACCTCTCTGGCAAATAGCATTGGCAAAGGTCTTGTATGTTGGTGACAAAACCAAGTCTAATCATTTGACATTTGTTCTGCTTTAAGGAAGCTTTGGTGCTGGAACCGCAGCAAGGTGAAAGCACAGCCTTTTCCCATTGAAAACACACGTGGCTGAGCTGCAGCAGCAAGCACAAGAGTGGCTTGTGCAGCTACCGACTGTGCTGTGAACTCCGCGTAGCTTTGAGGTCTCCAGGTGTTTCTTGCAAAGCTGGCTCAGTCTGCCTGAAGCACATCACCAGAGCAGATGACTTGTGCATGGAACTCTTAGGACAGTGTAAACGTCTGTGTGGCGGATGCCACTGGGACTCAACAACTCCTGAGAGAGCACCGATTCTGGGCAGATACTATCTTAAGCTCTCTCACAGCAAAAAATTTGTCCAGACAGGAGTACAAAGACAACTGGAAGTAATAGCATGTGTTTCATGTAGGAAGTTGAACCGCT
>NW_010398523.1:73516-80651 GCF_000710305.1 Buceros rhinoceros silvestris
ACCGCTCACCAGGAAAGTTGACGAATGGAAAGAAGCTAGAGATACTGAGAAGAGAATCTGAGATCTTTTTAGGGCCTGAAGTTCTTGCTTCCGGATACCAAGCACTTTCTCCATGAAGGTTTTCTCCCAGCCATACAGTTTGATTACTTTAATGTCACTGAGAATGGCATTGGTGAGTTTAGCCCGCTCATCTTTATATTTCATCTGAGTCTCCTGTAATAAATGTTGAAGTTTTATCATTTAATAGGCTGAATGTTTACTGGTGCAATTATTCTGAAAAAACCACCTTATTCCTGCCTATGAATTCTGAATAATTTTCCCTGCAGTTGAGCTGTGTATACTGTTTTGCTTATGAATCTTCCAGGCTGGGAAATACTTTGCTTTTAATCTCCAGCAGCTTGATTTTTACTAGCAATACATAAAAAACACAGAAAAGGTGGGCAAACAAGGTGAAAGACTGAACATGCAAGAGCTTATTCTAAACCTCGAGAAACTTTGCAGGCTTCAGATCCTCCTGTGTTCCTTCAGACACTCATGGTAAGCATGGATAATAAATACTAAGCCCTCACTTGATGTTAAATGTTAGTGATATGCTTCAGTACAAAACAACTATTTTTTTTTCCAAACAGGCCTACAGTAGCCATCAGTAGCCTTTGTTTCCATGTGATCATCTCCTGGAAGAGCATGGCAGCCTTTAACTTAGATTTAAATGTAGTATTCTAGTGTAATCAAACTCAGGAAACCACTTCATTTTTATGAAGCAAAATGTACCTGAAACTGACTCCTCTTCTTGCTGATCACAAAATTCAGAGGCAAAAGAAGAAGGAATACAGCAATCGAAGTCAAGGCAGATGGCCCAAGAAGCTGCCAGGAGAGAAAATGAAAGAGGAAGAACTTCTGGTGATTATTAGAAACAACTGGTTTCCATTCTCTTTGCTCATCTTCCCTCTTGTTTGAATTCATGTCTAACATCCCTCACGGCTAAGGCTTTACTCCATCCTGCCTTTGCCTTTCCTGGGAGCTGTGCTTCCTTAGTGCTGTGAATGTTAACTCTCCAAGCAGGGTAACTCCTGTCGTCGTGGTCTGCTGAATTTATTTGCTTCCCTTTTAGGAACTGGATTAGTGCTGAAAGCGATCCAGAAGCACGCTGGCAGTTCAAGTCATTTCTGTTCCTGCCCATCTGTTCTTTGATGTGTTAAGGAGGTCACCTTGTGGTTGGCATGAGGAAGTGACCCAGAGCAAACCAGGTTCTGTTTAAAAAGCAAACTCGGCAAACCCTGAACAAACTATCCTTGCAGCATAAATAACCCAGCTTGTCTGCCTTTACATCAACTAGTGAGATGAAATGGTAGTGTTATACTGTGCATCGGACTCCTGGTGTACAGCTCTTGAACTTGCGTATCAGAATAGAGAGCTTGTTTCTCGCGATTTGGTTACATCTCTACAGATGGCTGACGATTGCTAGAGAGGTGTGTGCTGGTATACACAGAGAGAGAAAAGTATTCTCTACACAAATGATCTCTGAACACTAGCAAACAAAATGTTAATTATGCTCCAACTACATGCAACCACATCATTGGCATCGCTAGAAAAGGGATGATGATTTTTCAACAGTCTACACCATAGCTACTAATTTTCCAAGGTCATAGTATCCTGCCAGGCACGAGGCACAGTCCATCCTGGTTAGCAAAGGAAGGTTTCAAAGGCCCCTGGAAAGCTCCTGGGAATCAGCTGCGTCTCTAGTGCTCAGTGCTTCCGTTTGGTGAGCTGCTAAGCACAGGGACTAAGAAATAGGGCTTTAGCCTGCTGGGAAAATACCATACGTTGAATTAGGAGGGGAAATGACATTTTAGATTATCATCCTGTATTTCTAATTCAGGTTTTGCTCTCTCCTTGCTAAACTCCTTGAAACCCATGAAATTTAATGTAGCCAATACTCTTTTTGAGTATCATATACTTTGCTTCAAACTGTTTGCTGGTCCTGTGGTAATCAGGCTTCCAGATGAAGTATGTCAAGTTCCTATTTCCGGCCATTCCTCTTTGTGTTCTGTAACTATGCTAAGGAGCTGGAACTGGACTCTCAGCCTGCACTGGTTTGAGAGAGGAGACAGAGGAAATTCTGAGGCAGAAGTTTATCAGTCAGCTCAGTATAACCATACTTACAGCCTTTTCCCTAGAAGAGGCTAAATGCTGAACACACAGGTGAGAAGATGGAGTGAAGGATCAGGTAAGGTTTCTATACCAATAAAAGTATCTTCTAAAAAGAAAAGTGAATCTGCCAGGCTACAGAGCTAAGAAGAAGATGGCACGTTCAAGTTATTCAAATCAGCCAAGCTCTAAGCAGAATTTTGAAACATCCTTTTTTCCTTTGATATGAATAGAAAGGGATTGTTAAGTACCGTCATCGTGTTTTACCTGCCACAAGAAGACAAAGCAGACGATAATCCGAATAGGAGCAAGCCAGGTCCCATTAAAATAGATAATCAGATCCATTAGCTTTTGGACATCCACAGATACCAGATTAACAATTTCACCTACTGTTGCTGCTTTCCTTGATGCATTTGACATAACTAGGATCTAGACATGGTAGAGAAGAAAGGAAAGATGTCATCACACAACAGCCTTGGTCCAAAAATCAAACAACTTTCTTTTCCTTATAAAGAGGAAAAAAAAGGAGAAAAATGTCAGATCCTAGGTCCTGAAAACATGCTGTTTGTTGCCCAGGATATGTGACTTCACTTTAAGAGGAAGAATTTACTCCTTCCCCAACCATAATCTACAGCATAAGAAAGTTTATGTTGCATTTTCCTCTTTCCTTTTCTTGAATTTTCCTTCAGAGGTTAAGATCTGAAAAATGAATAGTAAAATACCTCCCACATTCTGATCAGAGATGAACACAGCACAGAGTTACATCCTAAAAGTAGTTTCTGATAACATCTCCCCGATGTTGTGAAGAACAATGTACCAGCAATGCTGTAACTACTGCTGTAGAGCCAGAAAAAAGCAAAGCTGAAAAGGAGGCTACAGACTCACCTTCCTGTACACGAGGCCTGTTACTGCAGTTTTCAGCCTCAACCCCAGAACAAGACACACGTACATATATCGTTGTTCAAACAGAGTCTGGAGACAAGCCAGAAGGAACATGGAGAAGGCATAGAAATAACCATGCCAGCTAGGTGCTCCTTGATCTTCAATGAACTCCAGGAAGAGGCTGCAAGGCAGGAGCAAAATCTTGATGAATCCTTGTAGGGCTGATGAGAAATAGCAGACACACAAACATGCAGACACACCAGGGATTTTTCCATATTCTCTCTGGCTGATGGTTATCAGTAAAATAGCAGTTGGAAAAACTGCTAAAAATCCTATGTCTTACAGCACCCTGATGTTTGAGATTCAGCCATCCTTGGTTTTGAAGCAACCTCTGATCTCAGCATTTTCTCAGACCTCATTTTCAGTGTAGGGATGGCTCCTGAATTTAATGAATTTGTCAGAAATATGCAAATTGGGAGCTATAATCAAAGGAAATCATTGATATTTCCAGAACTTCTCTTAACCTGAATGACTGAGTGATTTTGTCCTTGAAAATATACTGTAATGCAGGTTTGCGTTGTACCAACACAATCCACAAAGTGGTGTATCTACTGACAAAAGAAGTTATTCAAGACATGCAGGATGTGCAGTTGTGCTCTTTACAATTAATCCGGGAACGCATACCTCAGTAGTTTTGGGATGGAGAACAAGAAGACATCACAGATAACTAAGCAGACAGTGCCGAGAAGGAAATAGGTCCCAAACATGCTCCAAAATGCTTTCAGCAAGGGCCCGCTCTGACTGTGCTTTGATTGCAGTAGAACCTCTGTCTCTTCAGCTTCTGCTCTACCAGTTTCACTCTTCTGACCCTTTTTAAATGTAGCAGACTCTATTTTTCTAAAGAAAGAAACAACGGTAAAGCCAGCTGCAACTGGACAAAGCTTGGGGATCTCGTGCTTTCAAAAAGTCATTAAATATCTCACACTGGGTCTCTTGCCACACCTGGTATAAACGCTCATCCAAAAATGATCCCTCTCACAAAAAACAGTTCTGTGCTTCCAGGAGTGGAAGGGTGTTCTCCAGCAGATTTCAACACTTTTGCACAAAGGAGTTCACTCACTGAGCGCTCACCCACTGAAGTGTAAATACCCCCCAGTTTTCACAGCAGAGCATTACTTAGTCCATTTTATACATGCACTATCCTTTTCTTCTTGTTGTTTAAAGGACAAATATTCAGTGGGATTGAACCTTTCAACGATTATCTTGTCCAGGTAGGAAGCACCTAGCAGAGCTTATGTTCCGAGCCTGACTCCGTGCTGAAGCAGTCTGTCCAGCATTCTGTGGTGAATGAAGGGCGTTAAAGGCTGTTCTGAGACGGCACACCAGCACCCGTGAGCCCATCTGTTTATATCATCTAGAGGCAAGGGAGAACTGCCCAGCTGAGTCCATGATACACTCTCTAGATCAAGTACTCACTGCTGGGTTCTGCCATGAAACTTCTTCCATTCTCTTGCAGCCCAGGCAACAATTTCTTCAGAGGAGTCCTCTTTCCTCACTGGCCACAAGTCATCCACCCCCAAGGGCTGCTGACGGCCTTTCCAGACGAGCCTGGAGAACAGACAGACTGCTGCAAGGTACCCACAGAAGGGCTTGTTGTGCATGTAAAGTTTTCAAAACAGGCAGGCTTTAAGTTAGTGCACCACAGTGAGCACGGAGGGACTTACCTAAGACACTCCCTGGGACTAGCCTTTCCCAGAATAAATATAAATATCCAGGAACAGCAATTTTCTTCAAATTCCTATGCTATCTTCTGTTAACACAGTGAAGATTTGCCAGTAAGCCTTAATTTGTAGTCCGTACTGAGAGTTGGGTCTTGGGCAGTGGGTGACAAAATTCAATTTAACTTACTCTGTGTCTCAGTGAAACACAGATGAGGTCTTATCCCAGTGGACACTAGGCACAAGGTGTGTAATCATGTCACTTCTGAAGGCTAAGCAGCAGGCTGAGCCAGTGTCCTCATTCACCGTCTTTCCCTTGCCCAGCGTTCGTTACGGGAAGGTCTGGCAGGCAGATAGGGCTGCGGTTCGTGTACAGTGATCTTTTGAGATTGCTGAGGGCTGTTTCAAGATTGGGAGGGCACTGGAAGGGTATTTGGAAGGGGGCAAAGAATTATCTAGAATCACAAATTTGTGTTTTCAACTACTTTGAGAAAAGTAAGTTAAGTTTTCATAATTTGATATCGTGAGAATACCTCAAGTCCCCACAGAAAGAATTTAAATCCTCACTGCATAAGCTAACTCGGGGGCTGAGATACATCCTCCTGGCTGCTGTCTATGCTCTCTTATGCTGCTGGATTTTTTCTGGTATTCTAGCAAAACCATGTCATTTTCTGTGTTTTCTTACCCAGAGAACCACCAGTATGTGATTTTGGAAAGAAAAGAGGTGCTGGCTTCTGGACACTGATTCTGATGGGAGGAAAAACAAGGGTGATATTTATATATAGAAAAGGGCATGTGTCAGGTGAATATACTCCCCTTCCACGCTCCCCAGGAAAGGCCATCAAAAAGTTACACACCCCCTGTTCATTGACCGTGACAGCGTAAATGTATTGTGGAGGACCAGTGGGAAGTACATTATACTTACAGGGTTGCTGACAGCTCTCGAGAAGAAGGGAGGATGATCAACTAAGCAGAATAACACAAGTTGTGCTAGTACCAGGCTAATATAAAGATATGTTGTAACGTGACGGAACTGGTCTTCCAGGAAGCCCTGTGGAACGGAACATGGTTGAGAATGAGGTAAGAACCTTCACGTAAAGTCAGCATGTTCTGCTAGCCATAAGCTCTGAGTTTTGGCTCAGAGCATGAGGTAAATTCATTTCAACTGCAGTTACATGGAGCTACTTAAATAGGTTAACCCCTGAAACTGGAATATCAGAAAATGCTAAATAACGGCGTATTTATTATTTAGAGCGATGGTTTTGTGGTGAGGCTTTACAGCAGTCTAGTTAAGTCAGGTGTCCGCATTGCATCACCATTCAGGGTACTTCGGCTGCTCTGAGGGATGGAACCTCCTTGCTCAGCTAGCAGGCTGAGTTGTTGATATAATAAAGCAGCTGCCAGGTTTTATTATAAATGGTGACTCCAAGAGGCTTCACGAAGGGCTCTCTAATTAATTTTGTGAATGAGAAAGAGAAAAAACAAGGAAAAAGTGTATTTGGGGAACTGTATTTTGGTAGCAAGAAGTGGCAAGGTGTTTTTTCTGTAAGAGGCCTGGTGCCCAAGTATCATTCAACACAGCAGGAACAAGCAAGTTCCCAACTGTCTTTTGTTTAGTGGCTGCATATTTTCCCCCTTTTACTTAAACACACAGGTAACATGAACTTTTGTTTATTCCTTGTTGCGATGGAAAGATACAACTGTTTGCCTGAGGGAAATGGCCACTGACAGTAAGTCTCAGATGTGTAAACCCAGCCAGCGCTCCTCCACAAATATCCGAATAATAAATGTGTAACGTCCCAATATACTTATGTGGCCTAAGGGCAGGTTTTAGCGACAGCGTTTATATTCATTTGGCCTTTATTCATATACGAAGTCTGCTGAGCTCTCGGAAAACCACACTGAAGGGGGTAACATGGATGGAAATGACAAAGTGTCATCAGTCATTTTCTCAGCACATATCTTAAGAGAGGAGTTTGGTTCTCCACCTCACAACCATCATCATCATCATCATCATCATCATCATCATGGCTTGGCTTCGTGAACGAAGATCTGGGAAGGGCTTTTCCCACGCTCACTGCAGGCGATGAGTGCACCCTTCGGGCCTGCGCGGTGGATTTTTTAGGTGAGGCGCAGCGTGCGCGGAACTGGCCCCACCCTTTACACCTGAGGTTCATCTGCCAGGGCCTGGCAAGCTTGGACGGTGACAGCGAAGTCTTCGGGTCGTAGGTTTGGTTAGAGTGTCCTTCTCTTAGATGGAGCCTTACAGGGCTAAACGAGCTCCATCTGCCCGGGTTTGGAGTCAGAGTTGTCCTTCTCCTAGGATGGCTGCCCCAAGGCTAGTGAGCCCATCCTGCCCGTGGACACACTGTGGCTGACACTTCAGC